>NC_137810.1:87026529-87054029 GCF_963921795.1 Nannobrachium achirus
GAAGTACGGAATAAAGTCCTACATCCTCTGTGACTCCGAAACTGGCTATTGCCACAACGCACGCCCATACTGTGGACAGCATGCTACACTGTCCGAAACAGTGCACTCCCTCCTCGGCGGGCTTGCAGGCCATGGCTACAAATTATTCATTGATAATTACTATTCCTCGACCCCCCTCTGCAATGAGCTTATAGCCAAAAACACCCATGTCTGTGGCACCATCAGAGCCAACCGAGGTACCCCTGCTGAGGTCCAGACCGCGTCCAATTCCACCCTCCCTTACGGGGAGAGAATTGTTAGACACACAGAGAATGTTATGGTCATGGCGTGGAGAGACAACACTATTGTCCGGATGTGCTCCACCTTCCACAAAGACACCACGGGGACGGTCCTTGTCTGGAACAGAAATCTGAAAAAAAGAGTAGCCAAACAAAAACCACAATGTGTCATCGACTATAACAAGTCAAAATGTGAGTTATTATCCCTTCGCAAGGAAGTCTTACAAGTGGACGAACAAATACATGTTCTATCTGTTCCAAATCAGCATATTCAATGCTTTCACCATGTACAAGGCCAGAATTCCTGAGAAAGAGAGAAAGTACAAGGAGCTCCTGAGCTTCACCGAAGCCCTTGTCGAAGCCTGGTGCCCCCTGCGACCCACCCAACCCCTCTGGCCTGATCCTCGGAGTGAGAGGAGGTCAGCCCATGTCGCTGAGAAGATACCGCCCACACCACGAAGGAGAAACCCTACAAGGGTCTGCTACATCTGCAGCAAAATGTACAAGAAAAGGAGTGAGACCTCATTCTACTGCCCTCTGTGTCTTGTGCCTTTGCACAGGAGGCTTTGTTTCGAACGGTACCACGCAGAGTTTGCCTATGAGCATGCAAGCGGAGCTCGACGTCGACGATAGACAGACACGCACACACATGCGCACACGCGCACACCACGGCCTGATGGTGGCGCTATATGGGACAGATCCATTTTGATGACACGAGTGTAGACATACTGCACTGCAAAAAAACCTACTCTAAATATAAGAAAAAAAATATGTTTTTGAGTATAAATCAACTAAAAACAAGTAAGATTATCTGCCAGTGGGGTAAGAAAATTTTTCCCGGTAAGATTTCTTGAAATAAGAAAATATATCAAGGCTTTAGGGAAGTCAGGGATTCTTAAAATAAGTTAATTAAACCCCATTCCAAGTAATTAATTAAGTCATATAAACTCAGAATTAGTTGGCAAACCTCTTCAAATAGGTTTTTCAGACTCATTCCAAGCAATATATTCAAGTCAAATAGACTCATAACTACCCGTTTAAGTCATAGAAACTCAAAATTAGTTGGCAAACTTCTTCAAATAAGATTTTCAGACTCATTCCAAGCACTAAATGTAAGTTAAATAAACTCGTAACTAGTCATTTAAGTCATAGAAACTCAAAATTAGTTGGCAAACCTCTTCAAATAAGTTTTTCAGACTCATTCCAAGCACTATATTTAAGTCAAAAAGACTGATAACTAGCCATTAAAGGTCTTGAAATCGGTGGTAAAATCCCCTTTCAAGCACAATACCAAGTCAAAGAGACTAATAACTAGCCATTAAAGGAGTAGTTCACCTCAAAATGAATTTTCTATTCGGGTCCCCATCCGGAATCAATGGGGTAAATTTACAATAATCGGATTTTGTCTTAGGAATGCAACAAATACAAACAAATATATTCTTGAACTCAAGTCTCCATGGCGTGAGTAAACAAAAGAAGAAAAGTCATTTTGGGGGTGAACTACTCCTTTAAAGGTCTTGAAATTTAAGTGTTAATCCCTTTCCAAAATACCCCAAAGCTACTCAAATAAGCGGTAAAAAGCAAATCCTGAAATGTAGTAAATAAATGAAGGCATAATGAATGTTCTCAAAATTTATTATAAAACAATTAAGTGTGAGAGTGTTACAGTAAATTGTTTACAGTAGTACATTTTTGAGTAAACACTGAGTGAATAGATTTACTAAGCACTTTTATTTCTGTCTCAGTTGAATTTACTATAGGGATAATCAAGGCACCCTGTTTCCTTCCAGCTCACCACGACCAAAGAAGCTGGGTATGTGTTTACTTTTCAGTAAACACATACTAAGCACTTATTTTTGTTGAATTTGCCATAGTCAGGGCACTCCCAGCACTTGACAATAAAGAGACCCAAACCAAACCAGAGATGAGTGTCACAATGTCTATGTCTGTCCATCCGCCATGCATGCTGACACTACACCACCATATGAGCCAGATGCTGAAACATGCCAGAAGTTGGAGATGACTGACGTCATTAAGGCACCATTTACAGTGCAGCCACATCCAGCCTGAATCAGATCTGGGCCACATCCAGACTGGAATCCAATCGATTTTAATGGTCACGTGTTGTTAATACCGATCAGATTTCAATCTGGATGTGGCCCAGATCTGATTCAGGCTGAATTTGGCTGCCAAGTCACTGAAGTCAGCCCGCATTTGGAGATGGCTGACGACCGACACTAAACAGTGCCCACATCAGATACTCCCACATGCGGAAACAGTTAACAAATTTAGAGATGACCGACATGACAGACGGACGGACAGAACATCTTAAGAGTATGTTCTGATCCTGGATAGGCCTAAATTTGGAGATTGCTGACTTAACACTGTAGATACGTACACTATAGAGATTACTACTTACAGAGCTTTCACATAAAACCACCAAAGCTTTAACAACATAAGGTACCAGAGCTTTAACATAATAGCGGCACTTTAACTAGCAAAAATAAAACTGCCAGAGCTTTTAACAACAAAAGGTACCAGAGCTTTAACATAATAGCAGCACTTTAACTTTACAAAAAATACAGGAGATCTTTGACACCCCCACAGTGAGAAATACAGTCACTAGCATGATTGCGATACTGCAAGCCAGTGAACATGGACAGAAGCACTGCTACCCGAAGAAACAAGGGCCAACACCTAAGCGAGGCGTCCCCAAGAAGAGACGTCGCCTCAACCTTTCTCCCAGTGATGACGAATCCAGTGGCTCAACCATCATTTTGTCCCAAACCACTGAGACCTCTGGGGATTTTGGGGAGCCCAGCACCAGATGATGGACCTGATGGCCCTGTTGCATGCAAGTAGATTTGGCTATAGGCTAAGCCTTTTTACACCAGGTACCACCTCAGAAAATGTTTTTCCAAGTACCATCATAATAACTGATGTTAATATAGGTGTGTAGCACAGTTAAAACACAAATTCATTCATTTAAGGAGTTCTCTTTTTTTAAATATATTTCCAAGCTAATAATTTCACCAGGTCATTGGACAGATGCATCCACTAGGCCTGTGAACTGATGATATCTTCAATGTTGTCATGCTAATTTAAGCACAGAGCCTATTTCAGCCTATTGCTTGATCAGAATAACAACCTGTAGTATAATGTAAATATTTCACTCTGCTTCTATGATTTCTTTTTTGGGAGACTCCAAACCTATAACCATGATTTGTGTATTGTGTTCTCGATTTTAGCGGAGGAGAGTCAACTAGTGGAGGTTGACTGTCGAAGACAGCCGTGAAGCACAGGCCAGGCATTACAAGACGCTTCAGGAATTGCTAAAAAGGCCTAAACCAAACCAGAGTGACGTGGCACAACTGCTGGAGCTCGATGCCAGGAGGGCCTTCATAGACAGCGATGAAACACTGAACAAGGAAGACAGGCCTGCAAAGATCCTTAAAGCATATCCTTGCTTCAAGGATCTTAAACATGCAAGTGAAGTGATAGGTTTACATTATACTACAGGTTGTTATTTTGATCATGCAATAGGCTGCAATAGGGGCTCTGTGCTTAAATTGGCATGACAACATTGAAGATTTCATCAGTTCACAGGCTTATAATTTGAGCGGGTCAAATTATTGGCTTAGAAATATATCTAAAAACAATAACTCCTTGAATGAATGGATTTGTGTGTTAACTTGACATTACAGCACCTGGTATTGTACTTTACAAGCACCTCTACTTTACATCAACAAATAAAATAAATAAAAACAAATAAAAAATACAGCATCCGTTATTGCACTTCACTAGCACCTCACTACTTCCCATCAACAAAAGTCTTCCACTCTGCCAAGGCTTTTTGTAGGATGGAGTGGTGTCACGGTCATGTATGTCATCACATAATATTTCTGTCTGCACGACAGACAGGAGTGTAGCCACGCACTTGGGGTACGTGAGATGGAAGGTGTAGTAATAGCCAAGTAAATAGATCAGACCGTCAATCAGCTGCTCCTCTGGAAAGATGGTGATGGGAGTGTTCCCCACAGCAACCAAACAGCGGGGCCTATCCAGGATCAGGACGGGGCTCTGGAGGGGTCTCTTCTGGTGGTAGAGATTTGGGTCTTCAGATGGCTACAGCAAAACAAAGAAAAACAATATAGAAATGATTTCAGTAAACATAAATGGGCAACTGGCAAACCGACTTGTCACTTAATAACAGAAAACCGATATAGTATTGATTTCAGTATTTTTTTAAGTCCAATGTATTTGTAGTTAAGTTCATTTAAGTTAATAAACCTTGCATAAATGCATTAGAAAATACACTTCAGAATTCCAATAAAAATAAAAAAGAATAGCAGATATACAAGCATAAAACATACCACACGGACATGTTTTGAGCTTGTAGATCAGCTATTTTGTCTATTTGGTGTGACACTCCTACCTCAAGGATGTGGAGCAACGCTTCACTGGGTCCTCCCAGCTTCTTTGGTGGTGGGGAGCTGGAGGGAAACAGGGTGCCTTGATTCTCCCTACAGCAAATTCAACTGAGACAAAAATAAAAGTGCTTAGTAAATCTATTCACTCAGTGTTGTTTACTCAAAAATGTACTACTGTAAACAATTAAGGCGTTTAGCTGACGCTCTTAATCCAGAGCGACATACATTAAGCAAGGTCAATACATCAAACTCATTGTAATCTAAGAAAAAACTAAAGTAAACAAAAATGCAATCTAACTTATAGTTAAGGTTAAAGAGCAGGTGCTATGGGCTATGATGGAGTCTGAAGAGGTGAGTCTTCAGACCACGGCAGAACCTAGAGAGTGGGTCTGTAGTTCTAAGAGCAACAGGAAGATATTACACATTTTGGGTGCCAGAAGGGCGACTTGTCTAGGACGAGTGGATGAGAGCAAAATCACTTACCTCCATCCAAAGGAAGCTGTGCTTGCCTTGTTCCAGGCAGCGTAGAACTGGACCTGGCAGCAGAAGCTATCCCACCTCTTCTTGGCCTCAGTGAAGTTAGGGTTATCCTTTGCCAAGATCCGACGTAGCTCATCTTTAACCTAGAAAAAAAGTAAAAAAAAAACAACAAAAAAAACATTGAAACAACTGCTGTATGTAGAGGTAAAAGCAAAAAGAAATCCCAAGACTGAAATGTATTTTTGGACCCATGTCCCAATATGATTTGTCGTGTCGTGTGATTTTAATTGTAGCTTGTAGATCTTTTTTTTTTTTTTCAAAGTTACATAATTATCTACCGTGGGGGAGGCTCTCTCCAATCCGACATGTCGCCACTCCGAAATTGGCTTCTTATTGTCGGAGTGGCAACACTCCCATGGGGGTTCAGGTTAGGGTTAGAGATAGGGTTAGTGTCGGAATGGAGACATGTCGGAAAGGAGACATGTCGGAGTGGTGGGATGTACTCCTACCGTGGGAGTGGAGAGAAGGAAGACGTTCTGGATCCAACAGGGCCAGATTTGTCTTGTGGATTCTCATTCTAAGTAAAGCAGATAAAACATTTACAAAGTGGTAAATAACTGACCCAATTTAAAACTCTGTCACTGATATTTGCCAAACAATGCAGTTATAATACCTCTGGGTGAATTGGAGCCCACAAGCGCTTTCTGTGGCCAAAGTCAGCCTGGCCTGGAAAAACCTCCATCAAATCCTCTTGGGTGAGGGTGCGTAGCATGTCTGCTTCTAATGTAAAGCAAAATGAACACATCAATAATATAATAACTATTAATTTACGGAATGTATGTCCATCTCTGTCTGCACTGAAACTAAACAGTGTCGTCACCATGGTAACAGCTGCATGATGAAACAATGTCCAAATATGGGCATTGACATGACACTGATATGTCTGGGTTCTCCACCAATAATTCTGAGACTCCTACACCCCTACATTTAATCAATCCCCCATATACTGTGCAAATCCCCAGGGGACTAGTTTATACCTAGTTTTGTGTTGTTTCAATACAGTATTTATCAATTTCTATTTTTATTTTTTTTGCTTAACTTCTTAGGCTTTTCTACCATTTTGAACAATATTTTTACCACTTTGAACAATATGTTTTTAAATACTTCAAATGGATAGCTACATTGACACATTGTGAGCTTGTAGATCAGCTATTTGAACCATTTAAAATGCTTTTCAAAATAGTAAAAAAAATATCCACCATGGTTTAAGTTACAATGGGATTGAATAGGAAGGGGCGTGTCTGATCAAATGAATATCAATATGTAAATAGGTGTAACTCAGAGTGAGGAGAACCTAAGTGAGTAGACCCTCATTGGCTTCTTTTTGACCATACTGTTATGGGGGTCCTAGAAATTAAAAAAAGTTGAGAAACACTTCACTATATTGAACAGAGCCTTCGATGTCATGCTCTGCATACTATGTTGAACAACTTGAAAACAGTCTGGGGTGTTCACAAAAGCATGGGTCGACAACAATTACCCACATTTGTTTATGAAAGTAAAATATCCTTTTAAGGTGGTCGCCAGCTAAATGGTCCAACATTGGCCAAGATGAAAGTAGCCAATCCACAAGCTTCAACTAAATGTAATGCCTCAAATCCTACAATTATAAGTGCTTTTTGGGGTGGGGGTCCTCAAATGTACCCGCAAGGGTCACATTTAGGTCTGTCATGCATTAATTTAATCAGCTGAATATCAACATACCTTGTAAAATGGATAGTGTGGTAGTTTCCAGCTTAACCATGATGCAGTACATGTTGTCACATATTGTACCTGGCAGACAGGGAGGGGGGGGTGAATTCACTGAAATGTGACAATATAGAGCTATTTAACACTGTTACTGAACACTCTATAGCAATGATTACTGTCACAATATAGAGCTATTTAACACTGTTACTAGGGATGCCCGATCCCGATTGCGCAATCGGATCGGCCGCCGATATCGTCTTTTTTTAACGATCGGAGATCGGGAAAAAAATATCGGATTTTTTTTTTTTTTTTTTTTTTTTAGATTTTTTTTTTTTTTTCATTTACATTACAAAACAAACATGACCCGTTCGTCAATTGCGCAGAACCATAGAGTTAGGTCTGACTTTGAACTGCATGTATGCACTTGCTCCATTTCTGTCAGCTCAGCTGTGAGCCTGGCCACAATTGTCTCTCTCTCTCTCGTGTGTGTGTGTGTGTGTGTGTGTGTGTGTGTGTGTGTGTGTGTGTGTGTGTGTGTGTGTGTGTGTGTGTGTGTGTGTGTGTGTGTGTGTGCAATTGCTCACATTTTGTAGAGACAGCAAGCATAAATCCACTGGATAAATCCACTTTGTTGAGGTGATAAGTTACAATTGAGTTTCAAAAACAATTCTCTGCTCCAGCCTACACTCTGCTCCCCCCCTCTCTCTCATTAATGGCTGATTGGCCCACAGCTGTGTGGAAGGAATGCAGCGTTAGAGTGAGGCTGAAGTGATTGCTGGAAGGGCATGAGGCTAAATGTTTGTATGCCTTCTTGCTGTTTTGTTTCCCAAAAAAAGAAGAGGATAGAAAGGTGTGTAGCCTATGTGTAATCCATAATGTATCTCTCTATCTCTCCTGGCTCCTTTCTCTTCCCCTCTCTCGATCCCCCTCTCTCACTCACACACGCACACACTGACACGCACACACAGCATACAACGTGTGATGCGTGGCTGGAGACAGTTATATATGCCTTAGTACTGTGGTGTGTGACCGGAGACAGTTATATATGCCATAGTACTGTGGTGTGTGACCGCCGGAGACAGTTATATATGCCATAGTACTGTGGCGTGTGACCGGAGACAGTTATATATGTCATAGTACTGTGGTGTGTGACCGGAGACAGTTATATATGCCATAGTACTGTGGTGTGTGACCGGCAAAGGAAATCTCAGACTTTTATTATGAAGAAGTTTACTGAGAGGACATCTACTGAGGTTTTAGACATATTTTAGTTTGTTCAACAAAGGATATTTAAATGTAATATTTTGTTTTGTTTCGTTTTGTAAAAAAAAGGAATAGAATTATGTTCTTATTGCACTATTCTGCTCTTAATTTTATTTAGTTTGAATGGTTATTTTGTGGTACACTACTTTGTTTTTAATTTGTTGATTCAATGCTGCACTAAGTGATAGAATGAATAGAATAAAAAAAACTTAAAGGACAACTTTTTTTTAATTATTATTTATTATTATTTTTATTTTTTTCTTAATGCCTTGCCAAAAGATCGGATCGGGAAAGATCGGGATCGAATCGGAAGCAATAATATTTGATCGGTATCGGATCGGGAGCAAAAAAAACGTGATCGGGGCATCCCTAACTGTTACTGAACACTCTATAGCAATGATTACTGTCACAATATAGAGCTATTTAACACTGTTACTGAACAAACACTCTATAGCAATGATTACTGTCACAATATAGAGCTGTTTAACACTGTCACTGAACAAACGCTCTATAGCAGGGATCCCCGATTAGTTTTCCCCAAGGGCCAAATCATGTCTAGGGTACCAAGCTGAGGGCCACAGCATTGCATTGACGGTGGCGTTCCCACTACTCCAGCGACAGTTTTCGTCGTTGTCGGGTGAAATTCTTGTATGTCCAAAACCGTTCGTTTTGAATTTATCATTTTGAAAATGATTTAAACTTAGTAGTGAAAACAGCCGATCTACAAGCACACAACGCCTCGCACCGCGAGGCGTTGTGTGCGTTGCTGTGCTTTGCTGTTTTCACTACTTTTGTGCGACGGCCTTGTATGATTTGCGAAAGAACGTATACAAATTTCGAGATACGGGTTTTCCACCCGACAACGACGATATACTAGTGTTGTTGCTGCTCTTATACCAACATTATTACTGGGGTTGGTGGGGGCCTGACAGTAGCCCCCCGCGGGCCGCAAATGGCCCGCGGGCCGCCTATTGGGGAACCCTGCTCTATAGCAATGATTACTGTCACAATATAGAGCTATTTAACACTGTTACTGAACAAACACTCTATAGCAATGATTACTGTCACAATATAGAGCTGTTTAATACTGTTACTGAACACACACTCTATAGCAATGATTACTGTCACAATATAGAGCTATTTAACACTGTTACTGAACAAACACTCTATAGCAATGATTACTGTCACAATATAGAGCTGTTTAATACTGTTACTGAACACACACTCTATAGCAATGATTACTGTCACAATATAGAGCTATTTAACACTGTTACTGAACAAACACTCTATAGCAATGATTACTGTCACAATATAGATCTGTTTAATACTGTTACTGAACACACACTCTATAGCAATGATTACTGTCACAATATAGATCTGTTTAATACTGTTACTGAACAAACACTCTATAGCAATGATTACTGTCACAATATAGAGCTATTTAACACTGTTACTGAACACTCTATAGCAATGATTACTGTCACAATATAGAGCTATTTAACACTGTTACTGAACAAACACTCTATAGCAATGATTACTGTCACAATATAGAGCTATTTAATACTGTTACTGAACACACACTCTATATAGCAATGATTACTGTCACAATATAGAGCTGTTTAACACTGTTACTGACCAAACACTTTATAGCAATGATTACTGTCACAATATAGAGATATTTAACACTGTTACTGAACAAACACTCTATATAGCAATGATTACTGTCACAATATAGAGCTATTTAACACTGTTACTGAACACACACTCTATAGCAATGATTACTGTCACAATATAGAGCTATTTAACATTGTTACTGAACAAACACTCTATAGCAATGATTACTGTCACAATATAGAGCTATTTAACACTGTTACTGAACAAACACTCTATAGCAGTGATTACTGTCACAATATAGAGCTATTTAACACTGTTACTGAACACTCTATAGCAATGATTACTGTCACAATATAGAGCTATTTAACACTGTTACTGAACAAACACTATAGCAATGATTACTGTCACAATATAGAGCTGTTTAACACTGTTACTGAACAAACACTCTATAGCAATGATTACTGTCACAATATAGAGCTATTTAACACTGTTACTGAACACACACTCTATAGCAATGATTACTGTCACAATATAGAGCTATTTAACACTGTTACTGAACACACACTCTATAGCAATGATTACTGTCACAATATAGAGCTATTTAACACTGTTACTGAACAAACACTCTATAGCAATGATTACTGTCACAATATAGAGCTATTTAACACTGTTACTGAACACTCTATAGCAATGATTACTGTCACAATATAGAGCTATTTAACACTGTTACTGAACAGTCTATAGCAATGATTACTGTCACAATATAGAGCTATTTAACACTGTTACTGAACAAACACTCTATAGCAATGATTACTGTCACAATATAGAGCTGTTTAACACTGTTACTGAACAAACACTCTATAGCAATGATTACTGTCACAATATAGAGCTGTTTAACACTGTTACTGAACACACACTCTATAGCAATGATTACTGTCACAATATAGAGCTATTTAACACTGTTACTGAACAAACACTCTATAGCAATGATTACTGTCACAATATAGAGCTATTTAACACTGTTACTGAACAAACACTCTATAGCAATGATTACTGTCACAATATAGAGCTGGCATCATTTAAAATGATCACATCAGGAGGGACCAATTGCAACTCTGACAACTTTACTGTTCTGTTATTCATCGTAAAAATAAAACGTTTTTTTATCATCATTGTTCTTTTATTGTTGTAGGTTAACCTGAAATCATAATAAACAGGCCCTCCACTTTGCATGATAACGTGGCAAAAGCCCTAATTTATAAAAATGAACCATACACAAGTTCAAAACACGGTGCAATTGCATGTTTAAGTACTTAGCAGCACGACGGTGCTGAACATAGCAGATCTAAAAGCTCTCCGTGCATAGCGTGGTCGGCTTTGTGAGCTTGTATAACACTGCAAGATCTGTTATTTTCAGCGTGCGACACCGTCGCCGTGCAAAATATAAATTAGGCTTTGTGGCTTGTGGCCTCGTCTTGTTGTTTTATGGCACTCAACATTCGTGTGCAAAGTAGAATATAATAGAATAATAGCTTACCGTGCGTGCGTTCGGTTCCACTCCAAGTCCACAGCTGTTAGCGTTAGCGGCATAGGTTAGCGGTTGGGAGTTTGAAGAAGAAGATGATGATGATGATGAAGTCAAGCGGATGTGACGTTTTCAAATAGCCTATCTACGTGCGCTTAACGTGCGCTTACGTGCTTACGTCATAAGCCCTGTGGAAATAAGCCTAACATAATACATTAAAATAATGCCCAGGCTATTACAAAAAGAAAATGTATTGTTTATTTATGTCATTTCTGAATTGCGTTATTTGCTCCATATGACATTGATGACGTAATTGCACTGAAAAATTACCATTAAAGGAGTAGTTCACCCCCAAAATGATTGATTACTCACACCATGGAGACTCTAATTCATGTATATATATATATATATATATATATATATATATATATATATATATATATATATATATATATATATATATATATATAATAATTATTATTATTATTACCCATATATATATATATATATATATATATATATATATATATATATATATATATATATATATATATATGGGTAATAATAATTATAATAATTATTATTATTACCCTTATCGCATTCCTAAGTCAATAATTTGATTATAATAAATGTAGGGGTAGGGGACCCAAAGACACTTTGGGTCCCCTACCGGAATCAATGGGGGCTTTAGGCTTTATTGGCTTAGGAATGTGACAAAAAAACAAAAAATACATTTCCATGAATTCACGTCTCCATGGGGTGAGTAATCAATAGAAAAAAAGTCATTTTGGGGGTGAACTACTCCTTTAAGAACCCAAAAGGAATGAGTGTGGTGTAATTAACCCGTTATGACTTGAGCCATACGACCTGGGCCTGATTCTACAAATGCCTTAGTTTTCAAACATTGTCATGCCAAGGTCCCCCAAAATGATGTATTTGAACACCACTTCGAGAGACATGTTATATTTAAAGGTTTGGCTGAGGTGGGATTTCTATATATTTGCTTTATTATTTACTTTATTCCATGTACTCTGATCTTGCCATTTGAAAGCCACTGTACTTAATTAAATGTGAATAAACGTGATGTTGAACAACATTTTTCATTCCAATATGTAGTGTGAAAATAGTTATTGTGACCTTCGGTCGCTGTTTCTCTGAAACCGTGCAGATCTTGTGACATCACTCTGACTCACTGACCAAGATGTAGGACTCCCCTTTTTGCCCTTATGCAGCATGGAGATCCCTGATGTCATCAATATTAAGCCCATATCTGGCAACGCCCATGTATCCATATATGGAAATCCCTGATGTCATCAATATTAAGCCCATATCTGGCAAAGCCCATGGACATATCCATATATGGAGATCCCTGATGTCATCAATATTAAGCCCATATCTGGCAAAGCCCATGGACATATCCATATATGCCATATATGGTGTCATCAATATTAACCCCATATCTGGGAATGCCCATATTGTAGTCATTGTATTTCCATATGACCTAATCAAACACTGAGATCCATACATAAAGACAATAGGGTATTTTACTAGTTTGGTACTTAAAATAAGTACTCAGAGCTACTCATTTTCTTAAAAGTGACACTGTGGATTCAACCTTTGTCTCAGAGGGTAATTTTTACTTGATGTAAATGTGAAATATTATAATTTAAGATCTAATATCATGGTAAGAAAAAAAAGAAATATTTTCTTAAAACAAAAATCATCATCTTGTACAATTTTATCTTCTTTAGAATATAATTTTTAAAACTAGACCAATAAGAATTTATGGCTAGATATACGATTGCAAATCTTGCTTAGTTCATTCATTTTTGCAGTGTGTGTAGCGATTTGCGTGATTTTAGGGCAAAATCTGTAGGAGTAGTGTTCAAAAATGTGTTTTGAAAAATCGGCCTGAAGGTGGTGCTAAATGAGACAGCTCCATGTTGATGACATCAGTGTAGACATACTGTGTACCGATTTGCGTGATTTGAGGGCAAATATTGTAGGAGAAGTGTCCAAAAATGTGTTTAAAAAAATCGGCCTGAAGGTGGCGCTAAATGGGACATATCCATGTTGATGAGATGAGTGTAGACATACTGTGTACCGATTTGCGTGATTTGAGGGCAAATATTGTAGGAGCAGTGTCCAAAAATGTGTTTTGCAAGAATCGGCCTCATGGTGGCGCTAGAAGAGGGGCATGTGAGAATTGATGGGTGGAGGTTGTAGTTTGGCAGGCAAGGAGTGTGTGTGCAAAATTTGGCATGGATCGGGGCAACGGTTGCGGAGATATGATCAGTGCAAAAGTGTGACGTGTGACGGACGGACAGACAATGTGCCCATTACTCTGTAAGAAAATATTTTTTTTGTTTCAAATCATTCAGTAAGCATCTGATGTAATAAATAAAGAGCTGTGAGTAAAAAAAATTAGTTGTTTGCTTGAAAAGAGACCATTCACAAAAACGTCTTTTTCTCCAGTTGTTATTCTGAGAGGGCTTGGTTTTGGTGAAACAAGGGTTTTCAAATGGCTATAACTAAAGAAGTGTACATGATAAAAACATAATTCTTTTTTCTGTGGAAACTAGAAGTTATCCTCTATCATCTGGGCCATGGCATGACATAGTCATCCTTAGACAGAATAAAAAAAAAAATGGTAAACATGGTAAAAAATCAAGAAATGCTTGGCAACCTAGCTTGATAGTTCACTTTTAATGGTGGCAGTCAATGAGTTAATACTAATAGAATTACCCATTTAGAAAATATGATTAATCTTTTTGGGATTTAAAAGGATTAACGATATTTGGTGCATTCATAAAAGAAAAACACATGGTAACTGGTCCGATATACATAACTGGCAAGATGGTCAAGCATTTTTGCGACCTCGCCCTAAAGGGTCGCATGCCGCACTGAGGCGTCTTACTAGTTTATTATACTGTAGCCTACAATAAACAACTCCAACCAAACATGGACATTTTGTCTACACTGTGTCAACGTCAAAGTCACTCCCCATAAAAACCACATACAAAGTATGTGTACTGACTGACTCCCATCAGTAGCCTACATATTGAAACTTAATTTATTCACTGAACTTCCCTTCAGACAAATGTTACTGCACACATATACAGCAAAGAAAACGTCAAAACACTTCATCTGTTGAACAGAACAAGTTTTATCTTAAAGATGAGGTACCGTGATTTTTGTCCACCCTAAAACATGATGATCAGGGCCAGGTCTATGGTAAAAGGGGATGATTTTATGATGTCATTAAATCAGTGTTTTTCGATCAGACCTTTTGACTCAGAGGCTTTCATGAAGAAACCACAAATACACAGAGATGGCAAATTTGCACATTATTACCCCACCTGGTGGTCTATTAGATTAATGTTAACTTCATAGACACAAACAAAACAGGAAAAGTACACAACTATGGCACCACCTCTTTAAAGAGGTCGTGCCATAGTTTTGTACTTTTTCTGTTTTCCATGTGTCTAGGAGGTTGAAAGTACTTCATTAGACCCCCCTGATGTGGTTTTTATGAGAAATGATGTATTCTCAAGTATCTGACTAATATGACTTGCTAAATTCTGACAAGTGTGCAGACACTATTCTGCTGTTCTGGAGCATGCAAAGCCATCACAAGAAACTAGTCATGTTTATTTTATTCGGTCATGAATCAGATTATATCATTCTTCTGCTTTAGGAGGACATCGCGCTCTTTCGAACGACCATCATTTCGACCGAAGGGTTAGCGACTCACTCCACGGAGGTTAGGGTGGGGGTTAGAGTCGGGTGTCGAAAAGATGACATGTAGTAACAGCGACACACTCCCTGCTTTAGTGGCCTTTTCTTTGCCATTCTGGCTTAGACTGAATGTGTCTGTGTGAACTAACTTAACCCAAATGCTTTCCCATGTCTTCATATGTGGTTTTAGACCACCCATTTGATTACACTTTACAACATACAGTGCAAGAACTTGGCTTTTCACTAACTAAATAAAGTAAAGGCTTCCACCTGTATGAGTCTTGTGTGTCTCACAAAATTGGAGTAACAATGTATTTTAAGTTAACATTTCAACAATATATCCTCCACCCCATTCCCACAACTGGTCTGACGTGGTTTCAAAACAGGACACATAACACAGCACCGTCAGAAGCTTTGAGAGGCTGTTTGACTTTGTAAACAGAAAACTATTCAAAGGTTGTTGAGCCCAGACCACCAGGAAATAATTAATATAAATGTATTAGAACTAAACCGAACTTGGTATTTGTTTGTTTTCTCTTGGAAGCTGCCACCTTGTGGTCAAAAGTGTCAGTTAAAAAACACAGATACTAAGTATGTCACAGTATCAACTCCTCCCCTAATTACCATTCACCCAACAATGTGGGGTGTCGCTAACTTCAGCTGGGTCACCACCCACCATGACATCCATGCATACTTAAAGGGGCACTCCACCACTTTTCAACCTATGTTCATATAATTGGTCCTCACTCAAAAATTGCTTTTTCTTTTTTTTTTTTTTTTCTCAGAGGAGGGCTGTGGGCAGGTCAGAAACCCATAGTCTTGTGACATCATCGATTGCCAATCCAGCTTATAGAAACTGCAGGATTTCTATTCCTGAAAAGTTGCAATTTTAAAGTGGAAGCCATTGTTCTCGCGATAATAAAAATCTAAATATTTTAAAAAAAATATTGATTACATTTTTTTTTGGGAAAATGATGATGTCACAAGACTATGGATTCTGAACTTCCCACAGCTCTCCTAGGAGACTTGGACTGAGTAGAAAAAAATGGTGATATTTTATCATGAACATTAGTGAGGACCTATTATATGAAGACAGGTTGAAAAGTGGTGAACTACTCCTTTAATGAACTGGGGGTGTGGCCACATATAAACCCAATTTTAACTCTTTCTGTATACTTTTTTGGAAAAAATCTTCCTCCTAGTATAATCATAATACCTGATAATCATGTTTTAGAGGGGGGAAATATCATGGCACCACCTCTTTAAAGACTTTCATCATTCAGTAATTTTCAGTCCCAGCCCCTGAACCATTCAGAAACATTACAAAGCATCTCAGGTGTGATCAAGTGAATCTGGGTCTCAGGATGTGATAAAGTTTAGCATACTGAATCTGTAATTACACATGTATGTGTTGGGCCCCTTTTAATATGTATAGCAACAGCCTCTTGTGCTAATGTGTCTCTAATGGGCCTCTCTAAAGGGACACTCCTCATTTTGGGTTTGTTTGTTTGTGGTCTCATATATACGTTAGCATTCACCAGTGTCAGCAGGTTAGCATTTCATATTCTGACAACATTATGTAATGATAAAGCAAACCTGTGGTGAAACCTTTAGCCTCTTCAATCAAATAAACATTATCCATTATGTTTTACCCCCAGGTATGAAGAGGGTTATTTGAGTTTACAAATAGCAACTTTATAAAGACACAAAACACTGTAGAATATAATTCAACTATAGGACCCCCAATGGAATTCTTGATATGCTTTTTTTTAGCTGACCATGTATTGTACTGTACTTCCCTGTTACATGTCTTTGCAAACTGTTAATAAAGTTATAAAGTATTCTATCAATCAAAACTAAGTGATGATTTCAACTGACTCTGGCATCTACTCTGATAATCTAACAACCCAAACAACAATTTGCAAATTGTTGTGTCATGATGGGTCAATACAGTTTATGTATACGCATAGGCCTATACATTTTTCTTCTTCCTGTATGATTGTATTTATAATTGCACTGCATACTTGAAATAATAAAACAATTATATAATGACATTTTGTCATTCAAATAGCTTTAACCCAACAATAATGTATTGTCTGACAGGGTTAACCCTAACCCTACACTCTAAAGAGCCTTTCAGACGGAGCGTGGTTGCCGCGTCATAGTAATTCATTTTCAAAGAGAGGCGGGCGGTTATTTTGGCCGTGCAGAGAAGTTTAGGGGTGGCGAGGCAAGCGGGCGCGGTCCGGTGAAATTCCCGCGAGTGTGCTTGTTTGTGCATGCGCTCGCAGGCGGCAAGAGCTGGATTGTGGTCAGCTTTTCTTTCTACGTTTGGCTGCTGGCGCGCAGGAGGACGAGAACAATGGCCCTGATTCACCAATAAGTTCTTAACTTTTCCTCTTAAATTTCTTCCTTAGTGAATTCCTAAGAGAAGTCGAGTCAGATTCATGTTCTTAGGAAGGCAAAATTGTTCTTAACTATGTTCTTATCCTGATGAATTCCAATCTTCCTAACTTGAAGTGGTGTGCCAAGTAACCCTAATTAAAAATTTGCTGAAATTAGAATGTTATCATATTTCATGTTTGGAAATATAAAATTGTATTACTGAAAGCTGGTGGGGCTTTAAGTTAGCAGCTACTTAATATGTTTGATTGATTGATTGACTTTATTAGAAGTTTGCATAGAAAAAGGTACAGATTCATGACGGTACAGTTCACTGGTACAAGGTCAACTAAAAGGAGATCCTAGGAAAGCAGTTGGCTTATTTACACAGGAAACCATTGAAGTATCTCAAATAACATTGAAAGACAGACGGATAGAAAACAGTACTATGCAGTAGATATAGTAAAATTAAAAAAAGTAAATACAAATATAATACAACGTGCAAAAGGTTTGTTATTGCCAGTTGCGAATGGCTGCCGCCTGTAAGTAGTTTTTCAGGGCGATTTTAAAGGATGCTAGGGAACCACACACCTTTAAGGCCTTCGATAGGGCGTTCTACATTTTGGTTGTATAGCAGAAGAACGAGTTAGACCCTTTGTTTGCGTTGACTTTGGGTTGAACGTGATCTGTGCCTCTGGTGTTGTAATTGTAGAGGTCCTTAACATGAAGTATTTTGCCAGGTACATGGGTATCTTAGTGGTGTAGTGCATCTTGTACATCAGGCCCATTGCAAGTTGCTGTACTCTGTCATCTACTCTGAGCCACCCCACTCTTAACTGGTGAGTAGTGGTGAGGTGAGTCTGATAGGGAAGGTTAAGCAGGACCCTAATTAGTTTGTTTTGGGCTGTTTGGAGCTTCGTTTTCAGGGCTTGTGGGGCGTCACAATACCATACGTGGACTCCGCAGTCAAAGAGGGGCTGGATTATTGAACCAGCTATGGTCTTCAGTGTAATTGGGTGTGGTGGTTGGGATATGGTGGTGCAAGGGGGGCTTTCAGGTAGGAAGGGGACAGGAAAATGGGCGTGTGGCGGCGGTTGGGATATGGGGTGAGAGTGTAGGAAGTTAGGTTATGGGGGGGGGGGGGGGGGGGTGATGAAGGGGAGGGGGGGGGGAGGGGGTGAGTATGGGGCTTGGGCTTCAACTCAATCGGATAATTTTGGGTTGGGATGCAATTTTCAGACCTGTTGAAAACTAGTCTAAAGCAGTGGTTCTAAACATTTTCATGTCAAGGACCCCCAAATTGACATGCATTCTGCAGACCCCCACCTGAAAATATTTTATGTCTGGGAAGATTTTTCAAAAGTTTATCAAAGTTAAAGAATACGTTGTCACACTTAAGAACTAAAAGGCCACCCTAAGAGTGCTCTACAGTGTGCGTAGATTATTTCTTAACAAATCACAGCTAATAAAACATTTGTGTATGCCAAATCTTCTTAAAAAACGTCTTAAAAGGGTCCAAGAAGACATTTCTTTGTAAGAACGTTCGTATGTAAGTTGGTGAATGGGGCCCAATGGCTTCTAGGCATAATATCGCCCAGCGTTTACTTGCGTAGCGATTGTGTTTCTGTCTCCAATAGCAAACACAGTCATACTGGGTCAATATGTGCAACATGAACTGCTAAACATTACAGCATCAAATGTCAAATTAAGGGGTCAAGTGTGTTTTGTACTTGTATGGGGGAATTACCATTTCTTCAGACGTGCAGGGACTCGAAGGGTTCAACTATTGGCCAGTTTCTGGCTATTGTGGCCCCACCCCCTCATCCGATTGGGCCATCAGAATCTCAGTGAGTATTTAGCAGGCCTGTGTTCATGTTTGATCACACTTTAGATGCAAGTTGTTAAGGGCCAAACTTACTTAATCTCTTTGTTGGTGTATTTGTCAGAGAAACTCAGAGAGCTAGCTTTGAGAAATGGCTTTACTACAAACACTGAAGTCCTTGGTCAATGAGAGACTATCTGCTGCTGCTGAAGAGATATTTGGGACCGTTGTACAGATTGTAACAGAGTATGAAGACGAGGCTTTAAGCTTGAAGCAAGAAATTGACCACAAACACAGACTACTGGATATGGTTTTCAAACTATACAGAACAGGTTGGTACAATTATTTTACAATACACTAATTCGATAATATTTGGTTTATCTATATTCAATTAGTGAGATCAATGGGGTTTTGTTATCCATGATGGAGTTGTGTGGGGATTAGTTCTAGTTAATTCATATTGGCTCTTCTCTTGTGGTCTGGGCTCAGCAACCTTTGAATATTTTCTCTATTTACAAGTGAATCATCAGAAAGCACAGCTGAAGTTAAACAGTAGCCTAGCTTCTAACAGTGCAATGTTGTGTATGCCATTTTGAAAGCATTTCAGACCAGTTGTTCTGGGAAAGACACGGGATAATGGTGTTGAAATGTTGTATCCTACATTGCTAATCCAATGTTGTGAATATATTGCCATCTAAAGTACAACTACACCTAAAAAGGACAAATTTTCACAATGTTCCACGACAGTAGAAGTCGTTTACTGAATTATAATGGTGGCAAAAATCCATAAACTATCATAGGGTTAGGATTTAGAAATGTAACATACATATCTTGATATGTGAATATCATTGGTATGGGAGCTCACAATAGAAAGAAAACATTGATCAAAACAGCCAGATGTGGTTCCAACAGCAGATGTTTGTTCAAACAGCCTACCACTGCGACAAAACAAGTGACAATACATGGATGAATGTATATTTCAAGCATTTAATGGGTTTGTCTCATTGTGTCTTCTGCCTAGACATCCTCCAACTCCCTTTGTGTAAAGAGCGGGTTTACCCTGAACAACAGAACATGAACTCCAGTCTGGTCCAGGAGGAACCACAGATTAAAGAGGAACAAGAGGAGCTACTTCTAAGACCAGAGGAGGGGTTGACATCACTAGCAGTGAAACGTGAAGATGATGGTGAAAACAGAGAGACAGAGCCTGTAGCCAGCAGCCCAGATGAACACATGAAAACAAAAGCTGATGTAGAAGACTTTGGAGAATCACAACCAACTAGTGATGACCATCTTCCCTCTTCACACTGTTCTGAATCTCTCACTGAAGACAGTGATGAGTGGGAGGAGACCAGTGTGTCAGCTTTAAACACACTGGAAACACGTATAACACAACATATGGAAGGACAACAATTGTCTTTGAGCAATAACCCGACCCAGGGCCTGAAATCAACAAAACAAATGAAATTCCACACAGAGAAGAAATACTTTAATTGTAAAGACTATGGGAAAATATTCAGCTATGAGAGCCATCTGAAGAGGCACACAATGATTCATACAGGCGAAAAGCCATTTACTTGTACAGTCTGTGGTAAAGGCTGTCTTCACATGAGTAATCTAAAATCACACATGAGGACTCATACAGGCGTATTTCCCTATACTTGTACAGTCTGTGGTAAAGGCTGTGTTAGCGCAGGTAAACTAAAAACACACATGATGACTCATACAGGCAAAAGGCCATTTTGTTGTACAGTATGTGGTAAAGGCTGTCTTCACATGGGTGATCTAAAAAGACACATGAGGACTCATACAGGCGAAAAGCCTTTTTCGTGTGAAGTTTGTGGTAAAAGCTTTGCTCACACAGGTAATCTAAAAACACACATGAAGACTCACACAGGGGAACGACTTTAGTTTAAGTTAGTTCACACAGACACATGAATGATCATTCAGTCTAAGCCAAGGCATGCAAGGTGACAATATAAAGGACACTAAAGCAGAGGAATCATATAATCTCACAATATATAAAAAAATAAACATGAATAGTTTATTGTGATGGATTTTGCTTCGCTTGCTCCAGGACAGTAGAATAGTGTCTGACCACATTTGTCAAAAGTCATATTCAATAATCTTCATTCAAAACATACAGTATGTTCATTAATATGCATGCAAGTGTAGTGATGTGCGGAAGCATCATTAAAAGTGCTGACAAGCTGCTGGGTTTGTGTAGCTGTTCACTGTGTGTTGACATGTGTGTTGTCAATACTTTTTTTAACATTGGGAAGGGGGGGGGGGTGATAATCTTTGTTTGTTTGATTTAATAAAGGTTTCAACTCTACAGGTCCTCTCTCAGAATGTGTACCATAACTACTTTGAACAAAACAGGAGGAATCACTGATTCATTTTACAGCCTGCACATCTTGTGCTTGTATGCTTTTATGCTTTAACTATTATTACATGATGGAAGTACATATTTATTTTACAGTCTACATACCTAGTTAGCGTGGTTGCCTACAGGGCAATCCGGAATATAGAGTAACCCAACCTCTTCCAGAGAGAGATAGAGACACTAGAAACCCTGCTGGGTCACTGCTTCATTCACTGCTTCATTTTAGAGCCTGCAAGTCTTGTGCTTGAACTATTATTACATGATGGAAGAAAGTATTCATTTTACAGTCTGCATACCTAGTTATAGTCCAGCGTTGTTATTATTTAATAACAACACCCCCAACGTCCATTGTGTTCAATGGACTTTTCTGTAACCCCAAAAGTTCATTTAGTTCAATGGACCTTTTCTGTCCCTTTTCTGATTGGAAAATAATGGATTTGAGGATTAGCTTCATTGGCATTATTGGCATGAGAAAACATACATTGCCAAAGCAATTGTCAAAATATAATAAAAAACTGTTGAAGATGGGAAAAAAATATATATATACAGTTGGAGGGGGTACAGCATTGTGTAAACAGAGCTATACTATGGCAAAGTGAAAGTTATAGACACACCAAATATGGACATACAGCAGGAATGTCAAACTCAAATTCACAGAAGACCAAAAAACAAAAATGTCTAAGTTCAATGTTTATGTAAAACATATTGAAATGATTTCACATAGCCTATTAAACCTGGACCTAACACAGTGTATATTATTGCAACAAGTAGGTCGGGAGTAGCCTGGCTCCAGCCAATAGACCCACCCACTCTCTGAGTGAACTGCTTCTCTTGGTCTGGATGTGTCATATGACGCGTCTCTTGATACGGTATCTTGGCCTACCGACCAATGAAATCAGAGGAGGGGGTGGGTCTAACAGTAGACTCGCAGCACTCAGAGAGTGGGAGGGTCTATTGGCTGGATGAGAAGGAAGTGTAATATTTTCTTTACAGAGGAGTCAAGCGAGAGTAAACAATGGCTACTGCTGCTACAGATTGTGTTGACGCTGCTATCGAGGCTGTTTTAAATAAATTAACAGCAAGAATTACTTTAAAATCGGAGCAACGCTTGGCCTTGAAGGCATTCGTTGAAAAGGGCAATGTTTTTTGTGTTCTGCCTACTGGATACGGCAAAAGTCTAATCTACCAACTCGTCCCTCTATATATATATATATATATATATGTCACGGTTTGTTAGAGAAACAGGACGGTCGAGAAACGTAGCACTCTGCGTGCAGCACGGG
The DNA here is from genome assembly GCF_963921795.1 of Nannobrachium achirus. NCBI lineage: Eukaryota > Metazoa > Chordata > Actinopteri > Myctophiformes > Myctophidae > Nannobrachium > Nannobrachium achirus. The sequence continues at coordinate 87,049,480 of NC_137810.1, forward strand.
GCGGAACAAGCGGTCGCCCACAGCAACGTCCTCCAGGCGGAGCCGCTCGATTGTCCAGTGTCCACGACATTACAAGCGGCGCGCAGGCCAGCGGACCTTGGTCCTGCTCTTCGCCCCCGAGCACCGCAGGTGCGAGTGGCCGCGAAGAGCGGGCCAGGGCCGCGTGGCCGGCGGAGCGCCGCGCGAGTTACGAAGCCGTGGTGAATGCAATCGTTATATTTATGCCCAGGCCGTAAGGCCTGGGCAAGCCCACGATAAACGCCCTGTCCAAGTGACTACAATGTAGCAGCTAGGCTAGGCTAGGCTAGGCTAGGCTAGTAAATAAAGTCGCAAATATAGTCGCAAACGAGTGACGTCAGCGCCTTCACTAGTGAATGCATAGAGTATGAGTGAATGGCTGTCGTACGCCACCTGGTGGTGATTGGTGTGTGGTGAACGACAAAACAAGCGCTCTTACATAGAACGTCCTGCGTTACCCAAACATCCGGTAACATATATATATATATACTGTATATATCGATGGCCAAAACGCAAAACCTCCTATCTGCAAAAAATGATTTTTTTTTTCATGAAATGAGTACTACAGGCTATGCTTCACACGGTCAGCCTGTCTGCATGATTGTCCTGACCCTCATTTTGTCAGAAATGTCACGTGAGTAAAAACCTCCTATCTACTGCAGTTCCAGTCAGTGAGAAATCTCACAAGCACAAAACCTCCTAATTAATATGACAAATGTGGACAAACACTGTTCTACTTTTCTGGAGCAAGCAAAGCAAAACCCAATGCAAGAAACTATCAATGTTTATTATATTGAGTCATGGTGATCCTCTGTGTCTAAGTGAACTAACTTAAACTAAAGGCTTTCCCCTGTATGAGTCTTCATGTGTGTTTTTAGATGACTCGTTTGAGCAAAGCTTTTACCACAAACTGCACAAGAAAATGGCTTTTCGCCTGTATGCGTCCTCATGTGTGATTTTAGATTACCTGTCTTAAGAAAACCTTTGCCACATACGGTACAAGTGTAGGGCTTTTCACCTGTATGAGTCATCATGTGTGATTTTAGATTACCTGTGTTAAGAAAACCTTTGCCACATACGGTACAAGTATATGGCTTTTCTCCTGTATGAGTCATCATGTGTGTTTTTAGATTACCTGCGCCAACACAGCCTCTGCCACAAATGGTACAAGAAAAGGGCTTTTCTCCTGTATGAGTCATCATGTGTGTTTTTAGCTGACTAGTGCCAACACAACCTTTACCACAAACTGTACAAGTATAGGGCTTTTCTCCTGTATGGATCATTGTGTGCCTCTTCAGAGTTCCCTTTTGATTAAACATTTTGCCACACTCTGTACAACTAAAACTTTTCTTCCCTGTGTGACTCCTCATGGATTGAGTTTGTTTTGATGATTTCAGGTCCTGGGACAGCTTGCAATGTCCTCCCACATGTTGTGCCTTGTGTGATTTCAGTGTGTTTAAAGCTGACTGATCTCCCCTGGTCTCCTCCCACTCATCACTGTCTTCAGTTTCTGATTCAGAACAGTGTGAAGAGAGAAGATGGTCATCACTAGTTGGTTGTAATGTTCCACAGTCCTCTACATCAGCTTGTGTTTTCATGTGTTCAGTAGAGATGCTGGCTGCAGGCGCTGTCTCTCTGTTTTCATCATCACCTTCACTTTTCACTGCTAGTAATGTCAACGTTGACCCACCAGCCTCTTCCTCCTGTTCTTCTTTAATCTGTGGAGGTTGTTGTTCCTCCTGAACCAGACTGGAGCTCCACTCCTCTCTACACACAGGGGCGTGTAGGAAGTCTAGGAAAAAGGTACAATGAGACTTTACTGCAGTGTTCCCTCAGTTCACTGAAACGTTGGAGCACACATCCTTCAATGACCAGGTGCAGACAACACACAAACAACACAATAAAATAAAGTCTGCACTTAAAAAGTGGTTCAACTTTACACCCTCAGTAGCGGCCCACCTTCTCCAATAACAGAAATAAAGACAGGGTGCTTGAAACTTACTGAGATCCAGGTGGTCTTCATGTTCCTGTTTCAGGTGGTCTTCAGGTTCTTGTTTAAGGTGGTCTTCAGGTTCCAGTTTAATAGAAACAGTCCTGGCTGGAGAACTGATCTTCACCTGCAGACTGGCCTCCACACACTGATCTGGAATGAAGAAATTAAAGCATGGAAACTTGAATAAGGACTTGGTGTAATATGAATACAAATTTTAACTCATTGATTGCTTTCATTAAATGCTTTCATTAAATGCTGTGATGTCCGTACAGAAAATATTGCATGTTTGAGTGATGAAGCATCCCAAACCTTAATGGCGAACTAGCTTGCATTGTTTTCAAAGGAGATGGTCGGCAGGATCAGGACACAGAGAAATTAACTTTCGCACAACATTTTACATGGGAGCAAATGGAGAAACTGATTTGTTGACTTGTAAATAGAAAACTACAAGGGAAGAAGTATTATAAATTAACTAGAACTAATCCCCACAAAATCCCATCATGTATATTAAAACAACAATGGTCTAACTAATTGAACACAGTTAAACCACATATTATTATCTTATAACATGCATTTCTTTAAAGTTATTGTACCAACCGGCTCTGTACAATTTGATGTAGGGTTTTAAAACCATGTCCAGTAGTCTGCTTTTGTGGTCGATTTCTTGCTTCAAGCTGAAAGCTTCGTCCTCATACTCTGTTACAATTTGTCCGACGGCCCCAAATATCTCTTCAGCAGCTGCAGATAGTCTCTCATTGACCAAGGACTTCAGTGTTTGTAGTAAAGCCATTTCTCAAAGGTAGCTCTCTGAGTTTCTGTGAGAAATACACCAACCGAGAGAAGCACGTTCAGTCCTTAACAACTTGCAGTGACTAAAGTGTCACCAATCATGAACAGAGCCCTGCTAAATACTCACAGAGAGTCTGATGGCCCAATCAGAGAGTGGGTGGGTGGGGCAACAATAGACATGAACTGGCCAATAGGTGAACCTTTCAAGTCCCTGCACAAGGTTGTTGAGCCCAGACCACCAGGAAATAATTAATATAAATTAATTAGAACTAATCCCGACAAAACTCCATCATGGATATTAAAACCACAATGGTCTCACAAATTGAACACATATTATTGACTCTAAAACACATTTTCTTACATGAAAGTAGTTATTGTACCAACCTGTTCTGTATAATTTTATGTATGGTTTTAAAACCATGTCCAGTAGTCTGCTTTTGCGGTCAATTTCTTGCTTCAAGCTTAAGGCTTCGTCCTCATACTCTGTTACAATTTGTCCAACGGCCCCAAATATCTCTTCAGCAGCTGCAGATAGTCGCTCATTGACCAAAGACTTCAGTGTTTGTAGTAAAGCCATTTCTCAAAGTTAGCTCTCTGAGTTTCTCTGACAAATACACCAACTATGAGAAGCAAGTTCAGTCCTTAACAACTTTCAGAGACTAAAGTGTGACCAAACATAAACAGAGCCCTGCTAAATACTCACAGAGAGTCTGATGGCCCAATCAGAGAATGGGTGGGTGGGGCAACAATGGACAGAAACTGGCCAATAGTTGAAACCTTCAAGTCTCTGCACATCTGAACTCCTCCATACAGAACAACATACACATTTTGACACAACTTCACAATTTGACATCCGTTTGCTGTAATAATTAACAATCTGTGTTGCCTATAATAGCACCTATTTTTGAGAATTGTGACAAAACCTATTCATTTTGTCAGTTCTATTAACTCATTGACTGCGCCGCCACGAGTTTCCCGAGTTATTCCCGTTGTCTGAGGCTGCGTAGCCCGAGTTTCACGAGTTGGGGCTGTTTTCAAGGTTTATGCAAAAGTACACTTTCCCCTAGCCTGTCACAAAATTTCATGTTGCTATGATAAAAGGGTGGTTAAAAATCACACATCAAAGTCAGCTTGTTTGAAAGCAAAGGAGAAATCGACCTCCCCATGACCCAAAAGTGAACTCATTTATCAGGACACGGCTCCGCCGACACAGTGCGGCGCGGCCGCAGCAGTGGTGGTGTCAGACAATGAAAACAAAACAAGCAGATCTTCAAGCAGACCATTCTGCATGAATCAAAAACATTTTCACTTGAAAAGCTGTGACCTGCTGCACTGGGTCACCCTAACCCTAACCCACACACAGCTCCATACCCACACAAAAAAGTTCAAAGTCTCTACAAAAAAAGTTTACCAAAACAGCAAGACAACAATGGCTACACCAGAGCCTCGTAGGAACCGCCCGGCCTCTCAGGCCTCTCTATACCAAAACAAGCCAACACAAACACATCAACAACACAGCAACACCTCCCAGATGAAAGCGTTCACAAATCAACACTCAAAATGTTATAAAAGTTTCAACATGAACTTACCTCAGTGTGAGGAGGAGAGCGTTGGTGTAACACACACATACAGAGAGAGAGACAGATAATTCCAGTGCCGTTTAGTGTCAGTAGATCAGTAATCCTATAGTTTCATTCGTGTAGTTTTCTTTTTTCGTTGTTTGTGAGCGGGTTTCATGCCCTCACCACGG
>NC_137810.1:87659029-87899029 GCF_963921795.1 Nannobrachium achirus
TGGCTGGTATCTCCTTTAGAGATAAGTCACCCGAGAGAGACTTGGAGTAGAATCGCTGCTTCTGCATTTGGAAAGGAGTCAGCTTACATGGTTCGAGCATCTAGTACGGATGCCTCCAGAGCGCCTTCCTAGGAAGGTCCTTGATGCACGTCCCACTGGATTATATCTCCAAACTGACCTGGGAAGCCCAGAGGGAGTGGAGGAAGTTGCTCAAAATAAGGAACAGTACTCTGGAAACGTCAAGAGAGAGCGCGGTTTATAAAGTTCATGGTTAGATATTTTGGTGTCAAGGTTTTGATACCAAAAATAGTATTATTATTTAAAATAAACAGAAATGTCCTTGATTTATAAATGTATTTTTATAACTACATATTTTAACAGTACAGTTCCCAGCCTCTATGGTAGTGGTTCTCTAAGTGGGCTCTGCAGACCCCTAGGGGTTCTTGACAATGCTGTACCCCCTCTGAATGTGTATATGTTCCCCATGTGTATGTAAGTGTAGCACCCCACAGTTAGTATCAGCCATGAACCAGCGACAACAGCCCTGCTAATCGGGCTCAGCCCTATTAGCACGACTGGTTGTGCGTTGGACTGGCGAGTGGGAGTCCCGGGTTCAATCCCCGCTTCCGCGTATCACTACATCTGGCGCTTTGAGCAGGGTGAGGAGCGTGATGTCCTCGCGTGAGGGACTAGTGCCACGTCGTGTGCGGTGGTCCGCGGCGTGATGTGTGAAGCGCGAGGGCGCGCTCCAAAAGACCAGGGGGGTGAATGTAGCACCCAGCCATGAACCAGCGACAACAGCCCTGCTAATCGGGCTCAGCCCTATTGGCACGACTGCTTGTGCGTTGGACTGGCGAGTGGGAGTCCCGGGTTCAATCCCCACTCCTGCGTATCACTACATCTGGCGTTGTCGGCAGGGTGAGGAGCGTGATGCCCTCGTGAGGAGGAACAGTGCCGCGTCGTGTGCGGTGGTCCGCAGCGTGATGTGTGAAGCGCGAGGGCGCGCTCCAAAAGACCTGGGGGGTGAATGTAGCACCCCACAGTTAGTATCAGCCATGAACCAGCGACAACAGCCCTGCTAATCGGGCTCAGCCCTATTAGCACGACTGGTTGTGCGTTGGACTGGCGAGTGGGAGTCCCGGGTTCAATCCCCGCTTCCGCGTATCACTACATAAGCAACCACAAAAACTATGTATGCAGACTGTAAAATAAATGCTTACATAATAATTTAAGCACAAGATGTGCATGCTGTAAAATGAAGTAGTGATTGTATTGTATTATTGTATATCCCGATAACATTATGTAATGATAAAGCACACACAGAGAACATGTATGTAGTGATGAAACCTTTATTAAATCAAACAAACATTATCATTATTTTCCAATCATGTATACATAGTTATTTGAGTTCACAAAGCAACTTTATAAAGACAAAAAACAATGTAACAATGTAGAATGTTAACAAGTCATAGGCTTTCTTGGAAGAAAAAAATAGCAGACCTTATATTGTACTGTACTTCCCTGTATATGTCTTTGCAAATTGTTAATGAAGTATTCAATCAATCAAAAAGGGGTGATTTCAACTGACTCTGTTATCTACCAAATGCTCTGATAATCTAACAATCCAAACAACACACCTGTCAACAGTGAACAGCTACACCATTATTACATGAATATGACTTGTTAAATTCTGACAAATGTGGACAGACTACTGTTCTGGAGCAAGCACAGCTAAATCCATCGAAAGAAACTATTAATGTTCATGTTATTCAGTCATGTTGATATTGTCAGATTATATGATTACTCTGGCTGGTCACCCTGGCTTAGACGGAATCATCATTTATGTGTATGTTTGCACACATTTAAACTAAAGGCTTTTCTGTACTAGTCTTCATGTGTTTTTAGATTACTGATTTGATTAAAGCCTTTATCACATACTGTACAACAAAAGGGCTTTTACCCTGTATGCGTCCTTGTGTGTTTTTTTAGATCACCTGCGCTAGCACAGCCTTTACCACAAACTGTACAAGAAAAGGGCATTTCGCCTGTATGAGTCTTCATGTGTGTTTTTAGACTACACGTTTGAGCAAAGCTTTTACCACAAACTGCACAAGAAAATGGCTTTTCGCCTGTATGCGTCCTCATGTGTCTTTTTAGATCACCCATGTGAGGACAACCTTTACCACATACTGTACAAGAAAAGGGCTTTTCTCCTGTATGAGTCCTTGCGTGTGTTTTTAGATTACCTGCTGTATTAAAGCCTTTACCACATAATGTACAAGAAAATGGCTTTTTGCCTGTATGAGTCATCATGTGTGTTTTTAGATTACCTGCGCTGACACAGCTTCTACCACATACTGTACACGAAAAGGGCTTTTCGCCTGTATGAGTCATCATATGTCTTTTTAGATCACTGGCGGTAGGACAACCTTTACCACATACGGTACAAGTAAAGGGCCTTTCTCCTTTATGAGTCATCATATGTCTTTTTAGATCACTAGCGGTAGGACAACCTTTACCACAAACTGTACAAGAAAAGGGCCTTTCGCCTGTATGAGACCTCATGTGTGTTTTTAGTTTACTTTTGTTAAGACAACCTTTACCACATATGGTACAAGGACATGGCTTTTCCCCTGTATGAGTCATCATGTGTGCTTTTAGATTACTTGTGCTAACACAGCCTTTACCACAAACAGTACAAGAGAAGGGCCATTCCCCCGTATGGATCATTGTGTGACTCTTCAGATGTGCCTTTTGATTAAACATTTTGCCACACTCTGTGCAACTAAAACTTTTCTTCCCTGTGTGACTCCTCATGAATTCTCCTGTATGAATCATCATGTGTGTTTTTAGATTACTTGTGTTAACAAAGCCTCTACCACAAATGGTACAAGAAAAGGGCTTTTCTCCTGTATGGATCATTGTGTGAGTCTTCAGATTTCCCTTATAATTAAACATTTTGCCACACTCTCTACAACTAAAACTTTTCTTCCCTGTGTGACTCCTCATGGATTGAGTTTGTTTTGATGATTTCAGGTCCTGGGACAGCTTGCACTGTCCTCCCACATGTTGTGTCTTGTGTGATTTCAGTGTGTTTATAGCTGACTGATCTCCCCTGGTCTCCTCCCACTCATCGCTGTCTTCAGTTTCTGATTCAGAACGGAGAAGATGGTCATCACTAGTTGGTTGTGATTCTCCACAGTCTTCTAAATCAGCTTGTGTTTTCATGTGTTCAGTTGAGGTGCTGGCTACAGGTGCTGTCTCTCTGTTTTCATCATCTTCACTTTTCACTGCTAGTAAAGTCAACATTGACAAACCAGATTCCTCTGGTATTTCAAGTAGCTCCTCCTGTTCCTCCTTCTTCTGTGGAGGTTGTGGTTCCTCCTGGACCAGACTGCAACTCCACTCTTCTTCAGGGGAAACCTCCTCTTTACACACAGAGACATGCAGGAAGTCTAAGAAAAAATATATGATGACTCATCAGACTCCTTAACATTTGAATGTTGTGCCTCAAAAGCAGAACCTCAGTTCATAGTTGTGTCTGGAAAAAGTATCAAGAGATTAATATCCTCAATTTTAAACTGTGGTGGAAGCAGGTATCGATTCATATAGATAACCAGTGTCACACATGTGTGTGGGGAGGAATCATTTGGCATAACAAGTAACAGCAGGTTAGTAAACTCAGTACCGGCCCACTTTCACCAATACGATACAAAGACAGGGTGCTTGAAACTTACTGAGATGCGGGTGGTCTTTGTGTTCCTGTTTAAGGTGGTCTTCATGTTCCTGTTTAATGTGGTCTTCAGGTTCCTGTTTAATAGAAACAGTCCTGGCTGGAGAACTGATCTTCACCTGCAGACTGGACTCCACACACTCATCTGGAATGAAGGAATAACAACTTTAATAATAAGGACTTGAATAATAAGGATGTTGGTGTAATAGTTAAACAAACTTGAACTCATTGATTGCTTTCATAAAGAAGTGGTTTCAGTGTGTCCATCATGCATGGCGTGTACAGCGTGCATGCCACGATAAATGTCTGTACAGAAAATATTGCAAGCTTTGTCATGAAGTATAGCATTGTTTTCAAAGGAGGTGGCAGGCAGGGATCAGGACATTTTAAAAAAATAGTGTTTCTCACAACATTTTACATGGGAGCAAATGGAAAATCTGACTAATATGACATGTTAAATTCTGACAAATGTAGACAGACACTGTTCTGCTGTTCTGGAGCATGCAGAGCCATCACAAGAAACTAGTTGTGTTTATTTTATTCAGTCATGAATCAGATTATATCATTCCTCTGCTTTAGGGGGAAATCGTGCTCTTTCGAACAACCATCATTTCGACCGGAGGGTTAGCGACTCGGAGGTTAGGGTGGGGGTTAGAGTCGGGTGTCGAAAAGATGACATGTAGTAACAGCGACACGCTCCCTGCTTTAATGGCCTTTTCTTTGTCATTCTGGCTTAGACTGAATGTGTCTGTGTGAACTATTAAACTTAAACCCAATGCTTTCCCCTGTCTTCATGTGTGTTTTTCACCCATTTGATTAAAGCCTTTATCACATAGGCCTACTGTACTCATGTGTGTTTTGGTTAAGCCTTGTGAAAACAGCCTTTACCACATACAGTGCAAGAAATTGGCTTTTCGCTAACTAAGTAAAGTAGAGGCTTCCCCCTGTATGTAAAATTGGAGTAACAATGTATTTTAACAGAATATATCCTCCACCCCGTTCCCACAGCTGGTCTGACGTGCTTTCGAAACAGGACACATAACACAGCACCGTCAGAGGCTCTGAGAGGCTGTTTGACTTGTAAACAGAAAAATATTCAAAGGTTGTTGAGCCCAGACCACCAGGAAATAATTAATATAAATTAATTAGAACTAATCCAGACAAAACTCCATCATGGATATTAAAACCACAATGGTCTCTCAAATTGAACACAGTTAAACCACATATTATCGACTCTAAAACAAATTTTCTTTCATGAAAAAAGGGTTATTAAGTAGTTATTGTACCAACCTGTTCTGTATAATTTTATGTATGGTTTTAAAACCATGTCCAGTAGTCTGCTTTTGTGGTCAATGTCTTGCTTCAAGATTAACGCTTCGTCCTCATACTCTGTTACCATTTGTCCAACGGCCCCAAATATCTCTTCAGCAGCTGCAGATAGTCGCTCATTGACCAAGGACTTCAGTGTTTGTAGTAAAGCCATTTCTCAAAGGTAGCTCTCTGAGTTTCTGTGACAAATACACCAACCAAGAGAAGCAAGTTCAGCCCTTAACACCTTGCAGAGACCAAAGTGTCACCAAACTTGAACAGAGCCCTGTTAAATACTGTCTGATGGCCCAATCAGAGAATGGGTGGGTGGGGCAACAATGGACAGAAACTGGCCTGTGATGTCTATGACATCTGACATCATACCCTTTTATGCTTTTTTCTGTTTTGTTTTTTCTATAGAGTTAACATTAATCTAATATACTACAGGGTGGGGTAATAATGTGCATATTTGCCTTCCTTCTTCCCAGATGTTATGAATCTGCAAATCTGAACTTCCCCATACAGTACAACATACAAGTTTTGACACGACTTTGACACGACACGACAAACATACATTTCTTAATATAATGAAACTGCCTATTGGGACACACCAACGATTAACAGTATTTGGTGCATTTATAAAAGAAAAACATAATGGTAACTGGTCCGATATACATCACTGGCAAGATGGCCAAGAATTGTTGTGACCTCGCCCTAAAGGGTCGCATGTCGCACTGAGGCGTCTTACTAGTTTATTATACTGTAGCCTACAGCAAACGATCCAAACCAAACATGGACATTTTGTCTACACTGTGTCAACGTTAAAGTCACTCCCCATAAAGACCACATACAAAGTATGTGTACTGACTGACTCCCATCAGTAGCCTACATATTGAAACTTAATTTATTCACTGAACTTCCCTTCAGACAAATGTTACTGCACACACATATACAGCAAATAAAATGTCAAAACACTTCATCTGTTGAACAGAACAAGTGTTATCTTAAAGATGGGGTACTATGATTTTTGTCCACCCTAAAACATGATGATCAGGGTATATGGTAAAAAGGGATGATTTTATGTTGTCATTAAATCAGTGTTTTTCGATCAGACCTTTTGACTCAGAGGCGATCAGCTTTCAGGAAGAAACCACAAATACACAGAGATGGCAAATTTGCACATTATTACCCCACCTGGTGGTCTATTAGATTAATGTTAACTTCATAGACACAAACACAACAGGAAAAGTACACAACTATGGCACCACCTCTTTAAAGATCAGCTTTCAGGAAGAAACCACAAATACACAGAGATGGCAAATTTGCACATTATTACCCCACCTGGTGGTCTATTAGATTAATGTTAACTTCATAGACACAAACACAACAGGAAAAGTACACAACTATGGCACCACCTCTTTAAAGACTTTCATCATTCAGTCATTTTCAGTCCCCGCCCCTGAGCCATTCAGAAACATTACAAAGCATCTCAGGTGTGATAAAGTTTAGCATACTGAATCTGTAATTATCACATGTATGTGTTGGGTCCCTTTTAATATGTATAGCAACAGCCTCTTGTGCTAATGTGTCTCTATGGGCCTATCTAAAGGGACACTACTCATTTCGGGTTTGTTTGTTTGTGGTTTCCTATATATTAGCATTCACCAGTGTCGACAGGTTAGCATTTCATATTCTGACAACATTATATAATGATAAAGCAAACCTGTAGTGGTGAATCCCTTAGCCTCTTTAATCAAACAAACATTAGCCATGTTTTACCCCCAGGTATGAAGAGGGTTCTTTGAGTTTACAAATAGCAACTTTATAAAGACACAAAACACTGTAGAATAGAATCCAACTTTAGGACCCCCAATGGAATTCTTGATATACTTTTTTTGAGCTGACCTTGTATAGACAGGTTTCTTGTTTACAAACATTGAGACTAAATGCACAGCTGACTGTATCATGTAATCAATTCCGTCCAATCCCCAAACCTGTTGTTTTGGGGAGCGCTGGTTTCATTGGCTAATTTTGGTACGGACCCTGCGCACGCATCTAGTTTTATCAGTGTAACGTGGACCAGAAACCCGTCTATTGTACTACTGTACTTCCCTGTAGAGGTCTTTGCAAACGGTTAATAAAGTTATAAAGTATTCTATCAATCAAAACTAAGTGATGATTTCAACTGACTCTGGCATCTACTCTGATAATCTAACAACCCAAACAACAATTTGCAAATTGTTGTGTCATGCTGGGTGTATGTATATGTATTTGTTCCCCATTTTCACCAGTTAATTATATTTTGACACTTGCTTTGGTAATGTAGTGGACTGAGCATTGATAGACCTCCCGTTGTTCCAACCGGGTTAGCATTCACCAGTGTCAGCAGGTTAGCATTTCATATTCTGACAACATTATGTAATGATAAAGCTTGCACACACAGAGGACCTGTAGTGGTGTACCCTTTATTTAATCAAACAAACATTATCAGTATTGCTTCCCCACAGGTATAAAGAGGGTTCTTTGAGTTTGCAAAGCAACTTTATAAAGAAACACAACACTGTAGAATGTATTCAACTGGCTCTGGCATCTACTCTGATAATCTAACAATCCAAACAACATGTATGCCAACACACAGTGAACAGCTACGTCATTGTTACATGCATATCAATTAACATAATACTTATATCATGAATATAATTGAATATGACTTGTTAAATACTGACAAATCACAATAAGAAACTATTAATGTTCATGCTTTTTCATTCATGTTGATGTTGTCAGATTATATGATTCCTCTGCTTTAGTGTCCTTTTTAATTGTGACTTAGACTGAATGATCATTTATGCATGTGTGAACTAATTTAAACTAAAGGCTTTTATTCGTCATGAGTCTTCATGTGTCTTTTTAGATTACCCATTTGATTAAAGCCTTTATCACATATTGTACAAGAAAAGGGCTTTTCTCCTGTATGGATCATTGTGTGAGTCTTCAGATGAGCCTTTTAATTAAACATTTTTCCACACTCTGTACAACTAAAACGTTTCTTCCCCGTGTGACTCCTAATGGGTTGAGTTTGTTTTGATGATTTCAGGTCCTTGGACAGCTTGCACTGTCCTCCCACATGTTGTGTCTTGTGTGATTTCAGTGTGTTTATAGCCGACTGATCTCCCCTGGTCTCCTCCCACTCATCACTGTCTTCGGTTTCTGATTCAGAACAGAGTGAAGAGAGAAGATGGTCATCACTAGGTGTTTGTGATGTTCCACAGTCCTCTACATCAGCTTGTGTTTTCATGTGTTCAGTTGAGATGCTGGCTACAGGCGCTGTCGCTCTGTTTTCATCATCACCTTCACTTTTCACTGCTAGTGATGTCAATGTTGACCCACCAGCCTCTTCCTCCTGTTCTTCTTTAATCTGTGGAGGTTGTTGTTCCTCCTGAACCAGACTGGAGCTCCACTCCTCTCTACACGTGCAGGAAGTCTAGGAAAAACATACAATGAGACTTTAGTGAACTCAATTCAGTGAAACATGGGAGCATCATGCAGTGCCCAGGTGCAGGACACACAAACAACAAAATATAATAAAGTCTGCACTGACTTAAAAAAATTGGTTCATCTTTACACCCTCAATAGCGGGCCACCTTCTCCAATAACAGAAATAAAGACTTGAAACTTACTGATATCTAGGTGGTCTTCATGTTCCTGTTTAAGGTGGTCTTCAGATTCCTGTTTAATAGAAACAGTCCTGGCTGGAGAACTGATCTTCACCTGCAGACTGGACTCCACACACTGATCTGGAATGTGGACTCCACACACTGATCTGGAATGAAGAAATTAAAGCATGAAAACTTGTGTGCGAAAAATAAACGTTTCGCACACAAGTTTACATGGGAGCCAATGGAGAATCTGAGAGACTTTGACTTTCTAAACAGAAAACTATTCAAAGGTTGTTGAGCCTAGACCACAAGGGAAGAAGTAATCAGCTAGAACTAATCCCCACAAAACTCCATCATGTATATTAAAACCACAATGGTCTAACTAATTAAACACAGTTAAACCACAAATTATTTAATCTTATAACAGAATATTTCTTACTTGAAACAAATGTGTTTTAAAGTTATTTTACCAACCTGCTCTGTACAATTTGATGTAGGGTTTTAAAACCAGGTCCAGTAGTCTGCTTTTGCGGTCGATTTCTTGCTTCAAGCTCAAAGCTTCGTCCTCATACTCTGTTACAATTTGTCCGACGGCCCCAAATATCTCTTCAGCAGCTGCAGATAGTCTGTCATTGACCAAGGACTTCAGTGTTTGTAGTAAAGCCATTTCTCAAAGTTAGCTCTCTGAGTTTCTGTGAGAAATACACCAACCAAGAGAAGCAAGTTCAGTCCTTAACACCTTGCAGTGACTTAAGTGTCACTAAACATGAACAGAGCCCTGCTAAATACTCACAGAGAGTCTGATGGCCCAATCAGAGAATGGGTGGGTGGGGCAACAATAGACATGAACTGGCCAATAGTTGAAGTCCCTGCACATCTGAATCCCCCATACAGTACAAAATACACATTTTGACATGACTTTACAATTTGACATTCGATTGCTGTAATAATTAGCAGTCTGTGTTGCACAAGTATAGCACCCAAGAATTGTGACAAAACCTTTATTTATTAATTTTTTTACACATTTTTGGATTTAGAATGCCTGGCAGAGTTGATTTGTTATGGTTGGGGCACACCAGGGATTAACAAAATGTGGGTCATTTATAAAAGAAAAACATGTATTTTAAGTTGGGAATCCTTGTCTGGGACAAGGGTGATTTCTGTCAGATTGCATGTTTAGATTAATTAGAGTATTAATAAATGATGATAATTTGAAATTATCATCATGCTAGTACATAATGGTAGTACATATGTTCCAAATTCTCAAGAATGGGTGATTACAGTATAATGAAACAAAACACGATACATTATAAACTCAACCATGAGTAGGCAGTATGACAGGGTTTGCTGTTATAGTGTTTGCTCAAACAGAGCTTATTGGTGTGTTGTAATTCTGTCCACTTCTAATCTTGCAGGTTTAAATTAAGACTTGTATCATCTTGAAAAAGTAGTATGAGTTGGCCAATAACCTATTCAATACATTTAAAAATTTATGAATGAATTAATACATGTTGTGTTTTAATAAGTGTCTATCCCAGTCAGAGCAGTAGACTAAATATACAATTTGCTTTACAGGATTACATGTTTCATGAATCTCTGGCCTGATATTGGACAGTTAGCTTCAATGATCAAAGTCTGCTTTAACATTTAATCAAGTTAGAGTGTAGGGTTAGGGATAACAACCCAGTTAGAGTGTAGGGTTAGAGATAATGTTATGCTCAACTAACTTCAGTTACAGTACAGTCAGACAATAAATTATGTTTTATTTGTATTAAAGCTACTTTACAGCTGTGCCTATTTATGCAACATACATTGTCTGCATTGGCCCTCACAGCATGTTTCGAATAGGCCTGTGCAGTGTAGCTTGGTCACAACAGCCTATAGCATTTGCATTGCAATTGATCTCAGGTGGTGTTTGTGAAGTGGCGCGTGCTGGTGTGATCTGCATTACCATTGATGGAATGTGGGCCTTATTTCTAGTGTTGTAGTACTCGAGTCAATGACTCGTCTCGAGTCAGGACTCGAGTCCAAATTTTCACTGACTCGGTCTCGTCTCGGTCTCGCCCTTAATTTGACTTGGACTCGTCTCGGTCTCGGTCTAATTTGACTTGGACTCGCCCCCCACCGAGTCCACTCGAGTCAAGTCACTACAATGCAATGGAATAAATGTTATATCCATATGAGGAGCGCATTCACGTTAACATTAAGAGAGCTGCCTTGTTAAGTAACGGAGCATTCTGACGCACATCTGATAGGCACACAGTAATAGTACGCACGCACACACACACAGGCACACACACGTAGAGCCGGCAAGAGGCGGCAAGAGCTGGATTGTTGTCAGCTTTTCTTTCTACGTTTGGCGGCTGGCGTGCAGGAGGGCGAGAACAAAGGCTTCTAAGTGTAATTTCGCCCGGCGAGATCACAGAGTGATTGTGTTTCTGTCTCCAATAGCAAACACAGTCATACTGGGTCAAAATGTGCAACATGAACTGCTAAACATTACAGCATCAAATGTCAAATTGTGTAGTCAGATCATGTGTGTTTTGTACTAATGCATTGTCATCACTCTAATGTTGCAGCTGGTGAGGCTTATTTTATGCGCTGCTGGGTAGCTAACTTGAGTGTAACAACTAATAATGCATAATCATGTATCAATTAATGTGTGTGTTGTTTATTGATTATCTCAAATACATGTAACCCCCCACCTGTACCCCTCGAGCCAGCAGGGGCGAGATCCACTACCGACACTGACGCGGCAGTGACAGGTCAATGGCGCGTCAGTGACGGCCGTTTATTCTACCGACCGTCGGTCAATAAAACGACCGTCAATATTTTTACTGGCTGTCGGAAAATTAAATGACGGCCGGAAAAAAAAACCGACGGAGGCAGTTTTTTTTTGCCAGCGTCGGTGAATTATTATTCGTGTGGCTTCAAACGCTTACCTGTAGTTCCATTGGAGAGCTGGATCGATGGAGCGTCTGGAGCAGTGCTTTTGCACTCTCCCGCACCCACGCATGCACGCACGCACGTGTGAAACAGTTTGTTTAATTTCAGGGAAGCAAATATATTCCCAACTAGGCTTATACTTCTCGAGATCAAATGGCTCCTGAGTCCTGGGCAATCATTATTTAATGCATTAATGAATGACAAGCCCAATATATATATATTAAATACTGTACATTCCCTCTCGGCCTGAGCCATGCACAGAGCTGGACATGTTTTCTTTTTTTTTTTTTCATCATAACATTTACATATTAAAACAGCGAAATAAAACAAATGTGTTTAGCTAAGCATCAACTATTGACCTTCAGTTAACTTAGCATTTGTTTAATACCTTGGCAAAATTATAGTATTATCCATGAGGACATTTTTCTAGCGTCGGTAAATCTCTCTCCAAATGTCGGCTAAATAATTTGTGTGTCATCTTTCCTGCAGCTGGCAGCTGCTGATCTCTCTAAACACTTATTAACTTATTGTTCACTCCATTAACGTCAAGTACATTTGTTGTTCATAGTGTCCAAAGCTACAGGCTTAGTAAAAAATAAAATATTAAAATGAAATGACGACACGCCATGATGCGGTGCATTCACTGGTGTCCGTCTTTTTTTCTTTTTCTTTATTTATTAGGCTACACCCAACAAATTACATCTGTAGCTGTAATGCCCACCAGTGCTTCATTTGTTAATTATTAGGAGAAATGAATAAAATACATAGAGTAGGTCCATAATATGCCTTCTTAGGCTCTGCCAAATCACAATATAAGGGTCCCCGTGACATGGCTTATTTAATCAGATCTTATTTAATCAAAGCGTTATAGGCAGCTCACCGTAAATAGCAGATCTGTTGTGTAAATCTGTGCTTGTGGATCGGCTATTTTTCGCTGTTTGGCGACCAATCCCGGTGGGAACAGGCCTACCAATATCAGGTCTGATCTGTCTGTAGCCTATACATCCATCACGGATAGCGCATCTCCAACTTGTTAACCAGCTGGGAATCATCAAACAAAGAATTGACGATGGCCTATTAAGCTACACGCCTGTACCTATTGGCCAATTTAGACATCAAAGGAGTGGAGATTACCCAAGGGAGTCGCGTGGGCGGTGGTTTAAAAACTTGTGCAGACACAGTGCAGACACCAGACAGACATAAGTGACCATGCTTTGTCTTGGAATTATAATAACTGCATGCACTTATTGCACTATAGAGCCTTTTCAGCAGAACCATCTGGCACTGGACAACACACACAGCTGACCAGGCCGCTATAGAGGAAAACGTCTTCAAAGGGGTCCCGATACTTTTACTTCTACTCCACTACATCTCGGAGCTAAATATTCTACTTCAACTCCCTACAACTATTTGAAAACTTTACTAGGCCTAGTCACTTTGCAGATATAAATGATTAAGCCTATTTTAGGCTGTTTGAATCTACGGACTTTTATTTAGGCCTATAACAAACGATTTGTACATAAGTTAGCCTATACTGGACACTTACTTTGGGACAAAATGTACTTTTTTGTTTTTCACCACTGATTAAATGCACTATTTGAAGGAAACCGAAGCCTATAAAGACAGTCCATGTTTTTTGTCTTATCTGAGTTTTATTTTATTTTATTATATGGTGGTTAACGTCTTGTTTTATTGGGGGAGCGTGGGCTGCGTGGCTGCATCTGCACAAAGCACTCAAAGTTTGTTATAATGGGCTTCAGTAGGCTGAGGACTGAGTAAAACAAACAAACAATTATGTTACAAAAAAACCTAATGGTCCAATTATGACTTCAAAGGAATAGAATCCACCGCAGACAATAGCAGACACTCACTCTCACTTTCTGTCTCTCTCTCTCTCTCTCTCTCTCTCTCTCCCTCTCCCCCCCTCTCTCTCTCTCTCTCTCTCTCTCTCTCTCTCTCTTTTGATGCGACGTTCGCGAACGAATCTTTTGAACGGCTCTTTGAAGTGAATGACTGTATTATGTCCATGTAAATATTTAAATGTTGGCTATTTTAAAATAGCCAACATTTAAATATTTATTTATTTGCTCACATGCCCACCCACATTGTGCCAGGCCTAGCCAGTTGGTAAATCCTGGCTATATACGCCGCTAGGGAGGAGCCTGCTTGCCTGCTTGTTAGGTGTTGCATGAATAACATTAAGGTAGCTTAATACACACATGTTTTATAAAAAGGGTAAATACAAAATTGTGATCTCAACTGTCAGCAGAGGAATGTGGTGCTAGACCGTGCCACCTTGTGGATTCATGTTTCAACGAATGCTTAAATATATAAATATGCAATGAGCCAAAAGAGCCAAATGTGCCATGTCTTTTGAACGGCTCTTTTAAGTGAGCCAGATCCATGGCTCTGCATGGCTCACTTCAAAGAGCCATTAATTGCATCTCTATAAACAGTAACATCATAGGCTACAAGTAAGCCTATGTCAGATTATTTTCTTCTTTAATTTCATAAGAAGTTGAACAAATAAAACACAAGAAGGCAAGTAAGTTTGTCGTTGGACACTTCCCCGCACAGACAGACACGTACTGTGGGTGGAGTGGGAACCACTGCGCACAGTGTGTCACACAGCTAGTAGGCTACCCAAAGCATCTTATAGCCTATGGTATGGAACATCTATTCTTATTCTGATCATTTTTCGTTACATAGTAAGGTGTCAATGCTTCTCCTACAGGCAGTGTTGCATTGGTCATGAGACGTGGGTAGACGCCGTCCCGAACCTTTTTGGAACCGTGTCACGCTTTTCACACGCGCACACACATGCTTTTATGCAAAACTCCCCACAAATTAACACCTCGACAACCTTTTGTGTCGCACTAGGGCGATTTAATAAAGGAACGAGCTATTTTCATATCAATAGGCCATTGTCTTATATTACTCTCGCTCAGACAGTAGTACGAAACGAAATATAATATTACATTAAAAAGCAATAAGATATGTAATAGTAATATATTGCCAATATAAAGTAACATTGCCCAACATTTGTCTTGGCAACATTGTTCAGCTGGTGTTGAGACGCGCATCGTAGCCAAAAGCCAATTTGCTAAACATAATTCACCCGGTGCGCCTAGAATATCTGACTTACAAGCTCACATCGCATTGCGGAGGCTATCGTTGTGAGCTTTGAAGTCTACCGTTCTCTGATTGAACAAAGTATTCATAGCTGTAGGAAATTATGGATCATAATAATTGATCATAATTATGGATCATATCCATTATTATTATGACTGATATTAAATAATGTATTTATTTAACAAATAGCCTATTTATAGGCTATTCGGGTTGACGTCTCGAGAGCGTAACATGAAAGATGCTTAACAATAATTACACGCACGAACGCGCGCGCGCACACACACACACACACACACACACACACACACACACACACACACACACACACACACACACACACACACACACACACACACACACACACACACACACACACACACACACAGAGAGAGAGAGAGAGAGAGAGAGAGAGAGAGGGGGGAGAGTAGGAGAGAGGGGGAGAGAGAGAGAGAGAAAAAACCGACTGTCAGAACTATTAGGCTACTGACGGTCTTTTGGGCAGTTGGTCAATAATAATTCACCGACGCTGGCAAAAAAAAACTGCCTCCGTCGGTTTTTTTTCCGGCCGTCATTTAATTTTCCGACAGCCAGTAAAAATATTGACGGTCGTTTTATTGACCGACGGTCGGTAGAATAAACGGCCGTCACTGACGCGCCATTGACCTGTCACTGCCGCGTCAGTGTCGGTAGTGGATCTCGCTGGCTCTCCCTCGAGCTGCGTACTACGGTGGGGCGAGGCTATCACACATCTAGGTCCGTTTGGGATAGTGAATAACAGATAAATTGTACAATGACCACACAACACATCAGACGACACAGTTAGCTTTTGTTGGGTAACCAACAGGCACCCTTTTAGTTAAAGCAATTTGTATATATGTGCACATGAAATAACAATAAACAAAGGTACATTAGCCGGCAACAATAAACCCCCAAAAATAATAAAGAGAAAGGAAAATGTCTTTTGTGATTGAATCACTTCCAGAGCTCTGTTCACTTCAATAGTCAACTCAATTGTCATAGGGTTCAGTCGGAACCAGTCGGAACCAGACAAGAGGCCTGGTTCAGTTCCTGCGCTCCTCACGACAGGAATAGTCAGTCAAAGGTTCGTTGGAGTGCACTCTTATTCAATCGTTTCAAGTCGGCACCAGTCGGGTGACTGGCACAATCCTACCACAACAGACAGTCCGTCTGCTCTCTCTCTCTCAGAATGTGGTTGATGTTGGTCTCGTTCCTGGGATCATCGACTGGGTAGCTCGCCATCCGTTTCCATGGATCTCCAACCTCATCAAAAAACCTGACCGAATCACATCCAATGCTCACACACTGACGACGTCTGGATTGTTCTTTCCCAACAGGGGTTTCGCCGAATGGGTTAACGTTTAGCTCACGCACCAAACGGCTGCAGGATTCTCCCCTGGTTGACAAACATAAAGCACCACACTGTAGCAACAGTTGGTGTAACTTTTCTGTTAGCTATTTCGTTTTTATGAATGAATATATTCTCAGCTCTGCTGTCTGCTTCTTCTCATCAGACGCGCCAAACATGAAAAGGAAGTGCTGCGTGGTGACGTCAGTTTTCACTGCGTGGTGTGTGGGTGTGCTGGTAAAACAGAGTGCTGCCCTCTAGTGTTGCTTCTAAATAACCTCTTGAACATAAATCAACAAACTAATGAGGTATTAGTTAGAAGAGGTAGATCGTTTTGTACATGTTTTAAAATAAAAACATCAACTTATTGAATTTCAATAAAAATAAAATAATGTCTTAGTTAACCTTGTTAACTCTCTTATCTTAGTAAGCTAGGTTTTCCACCTGGGTTACATACAGAACAAATATGTAGTCTACAACATGTAGTCTACAACATTTAAGGTTGCATAGTGGGAATGTGCATGCAGAGTGTGTTTGGGGGGGGGGGGGGGGGGGGGGGGCTTCAGCTCTGAGCAGAGCACGCAAGTTGAGGACGCATCACATATCCATGCACTGTGGTGCCCTATACAGACTAGAGTGCATGCTGTGTGTATGCCTATAGCGGTGGCACTGTTACATTCAGCAGTGACACAAAAATATATCATATAGCATATAGATTATCATCTGAAATAAAGCATAGCACTCAAATCCTTGTGTTAATTTGATACTGCATAGCAGAATAGCTATCTAAACTGGATTGACTGTAGAAATCCCATTTGTGAATGTCCTTCTCATTTGCCAAAAAAAGAAGATCTGACAACATCTCCTCTTTCCGAAGGCTGGACAGTTTGGTTTTCACCAGCTTTAGTTTGTAAAAAGTGCCATACAGTATATCTTAATCAGCCTAGACATGTTAGGGACCGAAGATATGATGGCCAATGCTCTAGATCTTTGACCATCGAAAGCATGGATGTCCTGTTCTGTCAATTTGTCTTCCTCTTAAATGTCGTAGAATGTGCAGACCTTCACAGCTTGTAGTACCTCTGTTGAGATTCTAGGTGTTTTCAGTTCTTTGAGACTGTTGGCAATGCAAGGCATTCCCAATGTCCCATGTGGAATCATTCCTCCAGTCCAAAACCCCATCACTGTCGGCGACTGTCATCACACCAGTCACACACACATCTAATCATTTCTGCTTTCCACTATAATGAAAGGGTGGGACTACGTCAGAATCAGATACAATATTTTAAGACCTTTATTTGTTGCTCAAATTGCGGCCGAAGTGATTGTCACAGCTGTCTTATGATAACGCATGTATCAGGTGCAGCCCTGCACATTTTCTGTGGAATGTGGCTCAACAACTTTCACCTCTTTTTCTCTCTCTACCTCCTTCAGACTTGGTGTTCCCTGTATTTGTTCTGTTGGCTGTGTCTCCTCATCAGACGGTCAATTTGCTCTGGCAATGGTTCAGCCGGGAATGGACACACATGTGCTACTGAATAATCTAAAATATTCAATAACCATAATAACTGAACCCAAGTAATCTGTCTACCGAGCAATCTTCGTTCCTACTCTCACCTATGGTCATGAAGTGTGGGTCATGACCGAAAGTATAAGGTCGCGGGTACAAGCAGCGAATTTTCTGTGGGTGGCTGGTATCTCCTTTAGAGATAGGGTGAGAAATTAAGTCACCCGAGAGAGACTTGGAGTAGAACCGCTGCTTCTGCATTTGAAAGGAGTCAGCTTACATGGTTCTAGTACGGATGCCTCCCGAGCGCCTTCCTAGGAAGGGTCTTGATGCACGTTCCACTCCCAGAGAGAGAGCAGTTTATAAAGTTCATGGTTAGATATTTTGGTGTCACGGTTTTGATTCCAAAAATAGTATTATTATTTAAAATAATCAGAAATGTCCTTGATTTATAAATGTATTTTTATAACTACATATTTTTAACAGTACAGTTCCCAGCCTCTAGGGTAGTGGTTCTCTAAGTGGGCTCTGCAGACCCCTAGGGGTCCTTGAGGGGGTTCCAGGGGAATGTGGATGTGGAGAGGTATTGTATTGTTCGGTAAAAGGTCATTTGGTTCGGCACATCACCCTAGTATTATACACACACACACACACACACACACACACACACACACACACACACACACACACACACACACACACACACAGAAACAATGATGTACCCCCTCCGAATGTGTATATGTTCCCCATGTATATGTAAGCAACTACAAAAACTATGTATGCAGACTGTAAGATAAACGCTTACATAATAATTTAAGCACAAGATGTGCATGCTGTAAAATGAAGTAGTGATTGTATTGTATTATTGTATATCCTGATAACATTATGTAATGATACAGCACACACACATAGAACATAGTGATGAAACCTTTATTAAATCAATCAAACATTATCTTATTTTCCAACCATGTATAAATAGTTATTTGAGTTTACAAAGCAACTTTATAAAGACAAAAAACAATGTAACAATGTAGAATGTTAACACGTAATCGAACTATAGGGACCCCAATGAAAATGGAAACAAGCCATAGGCTTTCTTGGAAAAAAATAGCAGACCTTATATTATACTGTACTTCCCTGTACATGTCTTTGCAAATTGTTAATAAAGTATTCAATCAATCAAAAAGGGGTGATTTCAACTGACTCTGTTATCTACCAAATGCTCTGATAATCTAACAATCCAAACAACACACATGTCAACAGTGAACAGTTACCATTATTACACGAATATGCTAAAACACTTGTTAAATTCTGACAAATGTGGACAGACTCTGTTCTACGGTTCTGGAGCAAGCACAGCTAAATCCATCAAAAGAAACTATTAATGTTCATTGTATTCAGTCATGTTGATTTTGTGCTTTAGTGTCCTTTATTGTCATCCTGGCTTAGATGGAATCATCATATATGTGTCTGTGTGAACACATTTAAACTAAAGGCTTTTCTGTATGAGTCTTCATGTGTCTTTTTAGATTACTAATTTGAGTAAAGCCTTTATCACATACTGTACAAGAAAAGGGCTTTTCCCCTGTATGCGTCCTCATGTGTGTTTTTAGACAGCCGATTTCCGTGTTATCCTCCCTTGGGATGGGTCTGTTATCACCCCTGTCATGCCTTGGCCAAGGCTCAGTAGTCAGACTACCAACTACCAGGAGCTGGTAGTTCCGTTATCACCCATAGACTTGTCATTGCAATGCGCATGCGCCAACGCACGTTCTCTGGAATAACGTACTGGTGGCTCCCTGTGAGAATCGAACCCGGGTCTGAGTTTTACTAGTCCCATGCTCTACCAACTGAGCTAACGAGACGGATGGAAATCGCCTGTTTTTTTGTCTGCTCTTATTTTTGACAACGTGGATACTAACGGAACGTAGTCCTTTATTTCAAAATTTACTATTCTGTCCATAACGGCACATAATTCGGTAACGCCGCTGAGTCGGCTCATGCGCCGATGAACCCCGTGAGGCGCCGCCGAGGGAGCGGAGCGACCGAGTCGCCGCGCCGAGCGGTGTGAACTATAGACGACGGCGCGGCTCCGTCGTCTATAGTGGCGTGAACGGTAGCGTCGGGTGGCTGATGTCACTGGCAGCGGTATCGAATCTCGCTTCGGGAGCAACTTTTTTTTTTCTTTCTTCTCGGCTGATATTAAGGTTGATATTGGGACTACCCAGCTACTGGTAGTTGGTAGTCCGACTACTGAGCCTTGGCTAAGGCATGACAATATTGATAACAGTCCCATCCCAAGGATATGATAACACGTGTATCAGGTGCAGCAGATCACATACGCTAACACAGCCTTTACCACAAACTGCACAAGAAAAAGGCATTTTGCCTGTAAGAGTCATCATGTGTGTTTTACTAAATTGAGCAAAGCTTTTACCACAAACTGCACAAGAAAATGGTTTTTCGCCTGTATGGGTCCTCATGTGTCTTTTTAGATGACCCATGTGAAGACAGCCTTTACCGCATACTGTACAAGGGTAAGGCTTTTCGCCTGTATGACTCTTCATGTGTCTTTTTAGAGTGCTAGCGGTAGGCCAACCTTTATCACATACTGTACAAGTAAAGGGCTTTTCGCCTGTATGCGTCCTCAGTTTTTAGATCACCGTTGTGACTACATTGTTTACCACATACAGTACAAGAAAAGGGCTGTATTTTTAGATTACTTGTGTTAAGACAACCTTTACCACAAACTGTACAAGATAAGGGCCATTCCCCTGTATGAATCATTGTGTGATTCTTCAGATGTCCCTTATGATTAAACATTTTGCCACACTCTGTACAACTAAAACTTTTCTTCCCTGTGTGACTCCTCATGGATTGAGTTTGTTTTGATGATTTCAGGTCCTGGGACAGCTTGCACTGTCCTCCCACATGTTGTGTCTTGTGTGATTTCAGTGTGTTTAGAGCAGAATCATCTCCCCTGGTCTCCTCCCACTCATCACTGTCGTCAGTTTCTGATTCAGAACAGTGTGAAGAGAGAAGTTGGTCATCACTAGTTGGTCGTGATGTTCCACAGTCCTCTACATCAGCTTGTGTTTTCATGTGTTCAGTTGAGGTGCGGGCTACAGGCGCTGTCTCTCTGTTTTCATCATCACCTTCACTTTTCACTGCTAGTAATGTCAATGTTGACCCACCAGCCTCTTCTTTCTGTTCTTCTTTAATCGGTGAAGGTTGTTGTTCCTCCTGAACCAGACTGGAGCTCCAGCTCCACAAGTCTAGGAAAAAGATACAATGAGACTTTACTGCTGTGTTCCCTCAGTTCACTGAAAAATTGGAGCACACACATCCTTCAATGCCCAGGTGCATAACAAAATAAAATAAAGTCTGCACTCGCTTAAAAAAAATTGGATCATCTTTACACCCTCAGTATTGATCCACCTTCTCCAATAACACAAATAAAGACGGGTGCTTGAAACTTACTGAGATCCAGGTGGTCTTTAGGTTCCTTCTTAAGGTGGTCTTCAGGTTCCTGTTTAATAGAAACAGTCCTGGCTGGAGAACTGATCTTCACCTGCAGACTGGACTCCACACACTGATCTGGAATGAAGGAATAACATGGAAACTTTAATAATAAGGATTTGAATAATAAAGACATTGGTGTAAAACGAATATAAACTTGAACTCATTGATCGCTTTCATGAAGAAACATGGTTTCAGTGTGTCCATCAGCGTGCATGATGCCACAATACATGTATGAAAATATTGCATGCTTTGTGATGAAGTATAGTATAGCATTGTTTTCAAAGGAGATGGAGGCAGGATCATTTTAATGGGAGCCAATGGAGAATCTGACTTGTTAAATTCTGATAAATGTGGACAGTCACTGTGCTGTTCTGGAGCATGCAAAGCCCCATCACAAGAAAACGAGATATTTAGTGGCATTTGCTTTGTCATTCTGGCTTAGACTGAATGATCATTTATGTGAACTAGCTTAAACCAAATGCTTTCCCCTGGGTTTTAAGATTACTCATGTGGGTGTTTTTAGTTGACCCTTGTGAAAGCAGCATATACAGTGCAAGACATTGACTTTTCACTAAAGGCTCCAAAGAAAACGTAAGGCTGTGTGTTGTGTCTTGTGGTTTTTTTTAGAGTATCAATTTGATTAAAGAAATGGCAACAAGTTGGAGTAACAATGTATTTTAACATTTCAACAACATATCCTCTATCCCATTCCCACAACAATCTTACATTGAAAAAAGTGTTATTGTACCAACCTGCTCTGTTTAATTTTAAAACCATGTCCAGTAGTCTGCTTTTGTGGTCGATTTCTTGCTTCAAGCTGAAAGCTTCGTCCTCATACGCTGTTACAATTTGTCCAACGGCCCCAAATATCTCTTCAGCAGCTGTAGATAGTCGCTTATTGACCAAGGACTTCAGTGTTTGTAGTAAAGCCATTTCTCTAAGCTAGTTTCTGTGACAAATACACCAACCAAGAGAAGCAAGTTCAGTCCTTAACAACTTGCAAAGACTAAAGTGTCACCAAACGTGACAAGAGCCCTGTTAAATACTCACAGAGAGTCTGATGGTCCAATCAGAGAATGGGTGGGTGGGGCAACAATAGACAGAAACTGGCCAATAGTTGAACCCGTCAAGTCCCTTCACGTCTGAACTCCCCCATACAGTACAACATCAAATCACATCAAAATGTGACTTCATAATTTTACATTTGATTGCTGTAATGTTTAGCAGTGTTGCACATAGGCCTATATCACCCAACTATATAGGCCTCTATTAATACGAATATAATTACACATTGTTATTTGATATAGGCCTTCTGATATCTGTTTGGTGCATTTCATGTGTTTGGTAGAAACATTAAAAAACTGAAACAAGGATTAGGGCATGTCATAATAATAGGCAAACATTCACAGAAAGTGAATGTGATACAAATCAACACCTTTGTTAGCTTTTACATCAGCTAATTTGGTAATTTGGTGTAGAGGAAAGGGGGGACAGTCAACAGTGGTTCATGTAGCATCACAAAGTTAACCTATACTTAGGGTATTTGAAATTAAACTATTTGAAAACAGTGTTGTGCATTAATTGTAGCTAGAAGATCAGCTTTTTACAACAAACAACATGGGAAAATCACTTTGTTGTATTCTCATTCCAGTAGACTCACTTTTATCATCTAAACTGTTCATCTCTTGGGTTGCTTTCTTTTGCGAAGACAAAACATTCAGTGTGTTGATGAAGACATTGGAACATGTGTCTATGTAAATGTTTCTCTGATGATGGCCCATCATCATCATTATCAAGGTGTTACGACAAGAGGCTTTCACATTGAAATGACACCTGACTGCAGTTAACTGGAGGAGAGCTGGGAGGAGGTGTTTCTCCACTCCAAGACAAAAGGGAGGTGTTGTTTATACTGGAGGAGAGCTGTGAGGAGGTGGGAGGAGGTGTTACTGTTTATACTCCTACATCAACACACTGGTCTTGCTCAGAGACAATACAATACACTAAAACAATTATTTATTTTTACACTCTCAAGGACACATGAACAAACAGGGAGAAAGAAGTCTTTGCCATGCCTTCAGCCTGGTGGAGACAACAACAAGAAAAGTGCAATTCCGGGAATTGCAAGTGTGGTTTCCTATATTGTGCAATATGTTCCAAAAGCTTTATACCCTGTAATTTTATATATATATATATATATATATATATATATATATATATGAATGTTTTACACCCTCCAACTTTATTTGTTCCCCATTTTCAACAGTTCATTATATTTTGATACTTGCTTTGGGAATGTAGGGGACTGAGCATTGGTTAGACCTCCTGTTGGTCCGTCCGACCAGGTTAACATTCACCAGGTTAGCATTCACCAGCGTTGGCAGGTTAGCATTTCATATTCTGACAACATTATGTAAAGCACACACATAGGACCTGTAACGGTGAAACCATATTTTATCAATATTCTGTTATAAAGTATTCAATCAATCAAAACTAAGTGCCTCTACTCTGATAATGTAACAATCCAAACAACAATTTGCTAATTGTTGTCATGCTCAATACAGTGTATGTATACACATAGGCCTATACATTTGTTTTCCCTGTAGTCCTATTTGATTGTATTTGTATTACGTAATCTGACATTAACTGGCTGGCGTACTGTTCTGGGAGGTCCCAAAATAGATAACCCCCAGAAAGGGGGCAGGGGGTCCGGAACATTTTACACCCATCATTTACTCTTTTGATTCCTTGGCCCAGAAAACATAGGATTTGCAATCCAAGATAGAAACAGTGATTATTATTGTATTGTTCACAGTAGTTCTGGTACATGCTCTGATAACATTATGTAATGATAAAGCACAGAGAGAGGACTTGTAGTGGTGAAAACTTTATTAAATCAAACAAACATTATCAATATCCACCCTCCCCCAGGTATGAAGAGGGTTCTTTGAGTTTACAAACTTGACTAGCTGTCAACATATTCAAGCTGTTACAGTGAAAAAGCTAAATTTTAGACGGTTTCAGAATTGTAAATCATTTGACAACACGTGTTGATGTTGCATGTGATAAGATCATGTATCAAACATAAGATTATTACTTACCATGTACCAGTTGGTAAGTCTGTCTCATTTCCTTGTTGGTAAAATGCATTGATTACATTACATTAGACCCCTGCGGGTTAAATATGTAACCCCCCTGCCCATCAATCAGCTGTCTACAGTCAATAGGCTATGCTTTAGAAAAAGAAAACAATCCAGCTGTAGGCGGAGCACGATTTATTGCAAAAAATCATGCAAGCCTAACAGCCACAGTTATCACATCAACACATATCCTGAGGTAGGAAAATGTCTCTAGCCTATATTTCCAGGGTTTATTGTGACAAAGGTCACAGTTACTATGAATCTGTGCAATCATAGTCGCCCCATGACATTAGTATGATGGAAAATTGATGGCAAACCCACAGACCCACATGGTGTAAAAGGGTTATGTAATAAACTATGTCAGTAGGTTAACAATAGGCCAGTCTAGTTGCCCTCCATGCAACCACACCAACTAGTGCAGGTAGGCTAGAGCAAAGAACCATTTAGGTCAAAACTCACTCCATGAACAGCCTATGAGAAGAAAGTGCATAGGGCTATAACATCTTGAACAAAAGCCTAGGCTAAAGTGAACTCAGTTGCCTATTAATAGGCTACAATTACAAAAACACTTAGATTACAACAGTCACAGAACATAAGAACATTTATTTCAATTAGTAGCCAATTAGGATATTACCCTTTCAAAGGCCTAGAGCAGGGGTCTTCAACGTTTTCAGGCCAAGGACCCCTTAGTTGAGAGAGAGATGCAGCAGGGACCCCCACAACCTGTTCATAGATTCCATATAGTTTCATTGTTTGACAGCACAATCATCAGTGTATTTTGGATTCATGTCAATTAATACTTTGAGATATTTAACCACTTGATTAATTAATTAATAAACTTGACCTTTCACTCTGTACTTAGCGTGATCTTTTTCTCCTCTACACCAAAGCTGCGAGGCGTTGTGAGCCTGTAGATCTGCTATTTTTGGCTAAGATTCTCAGAATATGGACGCTTGGGTTCAAGTGGTTAATATAAAAAAGGAGGAAAGAAAGTTTCTATCACAGAAAGATTTAAAGGACCCCCTGTAGAAACTCTGAGGACCCCTAGGGGTCCCGGACCCCCTGTTGAAGACCCCTGGTCTAGAGACAACCCCTGCATCTCCAGAGTGTCTGGCAAAGGAACTATTGTGACATTTGTAGGCTTGAAAGGGAACAACTGCCTATATATTAAAGTGACCTCTCAGTAGCATCTACAAATACAAAAACAATTAAGGCCTAAAAAAGCATTTGAAGTAAATGGTGCCTTTATCCAAGGCACTTTACACATTCATACACCGATGGTGGAGGAAACCATGCAAGGCACCAACCAGCTCACCGGGAGCAACTAGGGGTTCATTGTCTTGCCCAAGGACACTTGGACATGTTGAAAGGATGAGCTGGCATTTGAACCGCACCCCACAGACCTGCATTTCCCCAGTGCCTGGCCCTGGAGCTAACAATCGTGACATTTGTAGATTGTCCCTCCCCCTCCCTCTGTGCACTCTTCGTGGGCCCACTCTTCACACTCTTCGCTACAACATTTGACCCAAAATTCTCCAGGCCTTGAGGACTCGAAGTCCTCTCCACAAATCTGGCATATATAAGACGCCTTCTGGGTAGACTTTGGGGTGGCATTCTGGGGGGCCTTCCTGGGGGGAGGCTTCTGGGTGGCAGCTGTCTTCTTCCTGGTGGTGGCAGACGGCATCGAGGTAGTGGCGGTGGATTTGAGATCTGTATACCAAAATACAGATGTTTATTAACAATATGAACCCTAGTGATTTTTTATTGTTACAGTACATTTTGCCCATAAGTGAAATGAGTCCTCTTCATTTACATAGCATAAGAAGCAGTGGAGAAACGGAGAGCAGTTCGGGGTCAGTGTTGTGCTATGCTATAGACACACTAGTGTAACGTCGGCCTAGGCAGGGTTTCAACAACTCATCCTAAATTTAAAACCAATTGACCCAATTCACGCCCGCCAACTCAGCAATTTCCTGGTGCTGAAGTCACGCTTTGAAGGGGAAACCCTACTAAAAACCCAGATTACAGATAACAAGGACTTTTCCATCCAAGCAAAGAACTATCTTGAACAGTCTGCTAGAACTGTCTCAAAGGGTCCCCAAATGACTTTGGGGACCAATTTTGGGGAAAATCAAGACCTTAATGCATCAAAACTAATCCAACTGTCTAAACGATGGTCAATCATTGGCTAAAATGTCAGTTACCTAAGAAAGAGGCCCGCAACACCAAACTGAGGGGCTGCAAGCTTGTAGATCAATATTAACTGTGAGTCAAAAGCGTAATGAATGTCTCATCCCAATTACATGTACTTGTCAGGGTGTGGTGGGCCCCACATAAAATTATTTTGGGTGTATCGTGTCCCCAGTTCAAATATTATTTTGAGCAGCTTGAAAAAAGGTGAGAAACATCGTGTCAGAATACCTCAGTTTGTTAAGCTTGATAACCTTAAAATCAACCCTACTACTATTTGACACATTCTTAAGCTAATAATGTGATGATAGTCATATTTGCCCCCTGTGTTTCCCCACAAAGGACTTTGTGTCTCCATTAAGGGTAATTCAGCAGATTCTCCGCCAGTTATCAAATTATTAGCTTAGGAAAGAATCTCCATGAATTCAATGCTTCATGGGGTCTGTAATTGATAGAAAATAAGTCATCTTTGGGGTGAATAACTCCTTTAAGGCCTTAAATGTGGGAAATTATTAATACTTACTGAGGATCATTTCCTGTTTTGCAGGTGGTGAGGTGTGGGGAGGAGTGGTCGGGGCATAAGCATTAGGGTTATTTAAGTATTTCGTGAGGTTAAGGGCCGGCGATTCTGGAACAGGAGGAGAGGACTCAGAGGAGGTAGAGTGGGTTGGCTGTGGCTTCTGCATCCCATGAGAACCTGAAATGTATTGTAATGCATTTGTCAGTTTTTGAACTCATCCTAAATTTAAAACCAATGGACCTCTCCCGGCTCCGCCCCCTCCAGAAGCTGCCTCCGCCACTATCACAGCGCGCCACTATTGGCTTCATTCACTTCAATGGGAAATACGGCGGATTGTACACACATTTTACACATTAAATACTAATTCAGTGTTGGACCCAGAGCTTCGAAATCTCTTCCTGGTCCGTCGGCAGGGCAAGGCATGCGTTGGAGGAAGGTGTAGTAGCCTACACGGCTAATGGAACAAAATTATGGAACAAAACCGCAGAGGAATATTTGGGGAAAAAAAGAATGAGGAAACCCCTGTCTGTTGGACCACAGATCGCTGTTTTTTATATAAAAAGACGATTTAAATATGAATACACTGTGTTGGCTAAAGGGCCATTGACCCATGACTACAACACCTTATTTGTTATGTAAAATAGCTACTGATAAAGTAGCCTAATGATGATGAATGAACAACGTGAAGTGTTGTATTTCTGACATGCAGCAGGATGTGTGCAGGTGCGTCACAAGAGGGGGGAGAGGGACTGAGTTACTAAGGCCCATGGTGGAAGGGCCTTAATTATTTTATACTTTAGCTATTGAAAAATAGCAGATATATAAACTCGAGAGTGCCGCGCTGCGAGCTTGTATATCTGCTATTTTTGAAATCCCCAGATGAAGAACATTCATGTGGGCCCGCAGTGAATCCTTGTACCCAGGGCCCAGAATTTGGTGCGACGACACCCTTGCTCGTTTAGTGACTCGCGCGGCTAAAACTTTTCGGAATCGAGACGTTTTAACGCCAGAGATATCAATTATAAGCAATCGGCATGATAAGAAACATGTAGGCCTAGCCTACATTTGAAGCAGTTTATTCTGGTTGTTGTGAAATAAGAGAAATAGACAGCATTAGGATACTGCCTTGTCTGCCTACCTCATTCGTCGCTATAGGCTGTTTAAACACCATCATCACAGATCAGATACATACATTAACACGCCGTTTAGGCGTCAAATTCACTTGTAGGTATATATATATTATTATATTTATTTGTTGTCTTTCTTACCTTATGTAGGCCTACACAAATGTCCAGTCCAGTGATACGTTGCTTTATATCAGATGAAGTAGCCTATTCCTTGGTGCTTCTTCATATAAACACATACAATGTTTGTGTTGGTATAAATGAGTAGCCTACACATATTTTCTCAGTTCATATGACTTGATGAAAGTAACTCATATTCCGCCCAGGTCAATAACACTAATCATTATAATGGCATGAATCGATAAAGTCTGTGCTGATAATGATGATGGTAGTATGCTTATGGCTTATGTTAGGCAGGCCACTTAATATATATATAGATAGATAGATAGATAGATATCTTTATTATCCCAAGGGGGATAATCAGTAGCTATTTCATAACAAATAAGGTGTTGATGTTATAGTCATGAGCCATTTAGCCAATACAGTGTATTCATATTTAAATCTTTCCGAGTCAGTGTAAAACGGCTCTGAATCCAGCAGAGAACTTCTGTATTCTCTGCTGCTTTGTATCTAATTTCATGCCAGGTCTTGTTGACGGATTTGGAAGAGATTTCGAGGCTCTGGGTCCAAAACGTGACATGCAGTGTGTCTGTGTGTGACATTCTCCTCCATCGTGCTGACAGTGTTGTTGAATGACTGAGTGAGGGCTGTCGGACTTCAAAGCAGTAACGTGGAGGGAAAGGTGGGGGCGGAGCTACCGGGAGTGGTTCATTGACCCTATTCACACCCCGCCAACTCAGCAACTTCCTGGTGCGGAAGTCATGCTTTGAAGGGGAAACCCTACTAAAAACCCATAGTTAACACAGAAATCACAAATTTAATGCAATTTCCGAATAGTAAAGTATAAAATACGGCTAGCATGATCAAGAACACAAGATAGTAAAAGGCACAAAGCATTATAATTTACTTTACCGTTCGAAATAATGATTTGTTGGCTTTAAGTCCAGCGTTTTCTGTGCTCGTTTCCCCTACAAAGCTGACATCAGCACCAGGAAGTTGCTGAGAAATTTGCTGAGTGTGAGGGCCGTGAATATGCTCTATTTGATGTTTCCATTACCAGCTACACCCAGTTAACAGAAACGTCCTCCTCATTTTTGGAATATGTGTATTTTAATAACAAACAATAGCTGCTGTATTATATTCCATATGAAGTGTCTGGTAATGTAATGGAAATCTCCAGGAAGTAGTCCAAAGATTTGTTAACTTAATATTGCATTGCAAATTCAACCACACATACAGTAATGGAGCAGACTCCTTCTGAGATTTAAATCCTGGAAATCACTATAAAGCATCATTATGAAGCAAAAGTGTTAAAAACTGTGTTCACAGCAAATCACAAGAAAAAATGGTGCACATTTAGAATCAATGTGGAGGTTCTATTGTTTACTTTTAAAGCTCTATATGGTGTGACAGTTCTTAAGCGTAGATACTCAGATGCCTTCCCTTTCCCATCAAGGTTCTGAAATTTCAGAAGACCTCAGTTTGTTAAGCTTGA
The DNA here is from genome assembly GCF_963921795.1 of Nannobrachium achirus. Taxonomy (NCBI): domain Eukaryota; kingdom Metazoa; phylum Chordata; class Actinopteri; order Myctophiformes; family Myctophidae; genus Nannobrachium; species Nannobrachium achirus. The sequence continues at coordinate 87,688,786 of NC_137810.1, forward strand.
CAACCTTACAATCAACCCTACCCTTCTTCCTCTTTTTACCCCCAGCAAAAGGTTCAGTGGGTCTGGTAGGTGGTAGGTTTTCCAGAGATATGGCTGTGAAAGAGGTTGCACAAATTTTAATGACACATTCTTAACCCTTAAGTGCTGTTCGGGTCATTTTGACCCGTTTTACATTTTCATTTGGAAAAAAAAGGTAGAAGTTAAAAATGTTTCCACCTGAAACTCACTGGCCTTAAAGATTCTTCTGAGATGAACATGTAAAAAAAATATTTTTGCACTACACCCATGCTACACCCCCCTCATATTTTTTGAACCTTAAGTGCTGTTCGGGTCATTTTGACCCGGAAGCACAGAAATACACAGTATTATGCCAAAACACAGACACACAGTCACCCCCACTTCTAACACCCCCCTTCCGAAGCCCCATTCCGAACCCTCCCCGCCTTCCTATAAGCATGAGCAATATTGCCCAGTATTAAATGAAGTAGTTTTTTTTATATGGATTTCAGCTAAATCAGTAAAAACGCCTAGCTCTTTCAGTGTTTAATGTGGTATAGCAAAGCAGAAATGCAAACATTTACCAAATATATCATATGAATTGTTTGGTATTGAGTCAAAGTCAATGTATCATGATGATTTGTTAAGTTAAAATTTATATTAGTGTTGTTTTTTTTAAACCAAATATCCACCGGGTCAAAATGACCCGAACAGAACGAAGGTGTAGTGAATCTGAACAGAACTTAAGGGTTAAGTGAACTATATATTTAGGCTATATGATAAATAAATAAAACATACAAAGGTGAACTATAGGCTATGTTTTATGTTATGCGTGTCGCTTGCTTTGATATATAGGCTACTGAAAAATAGCGCACCACAACACACACTTACATAAAAAAAGAACAAGCTTATAGGCTGTCTCATTTGTTAAGTGGGTCCCCTGTCCACAGCTAAAATGCATGCAGCGATGCGTGGAAGCGGTGATAGAACTCAGATCTTTCCGTCGCTAGTCCAACACACAGAGCCGTTTCTGGGCCCATGGGGGCCCTAAGCGTGATTCTGCTATGGGGCCTTCCTGCGGGCGCGAGCGTAGCGAGCGCCCACGAAAAAATATTAGGCCTAATTATTTTTATCATTTTTTAATCCATTTTATAATGTATATATATATATATATATATATATATATATATATATATATAAATGAATAAATAAAAAACGACAACAACAGGCAACATATTTTTGCTATGTTTGAAAAATAATAGGCCTAATATATTCTTTTTTTCATTTTTTAATCCATTTTTTAATGGAAATATTATATAAATGAATAAATAAAAAACGACAACACCAGGCAACATATTTTTGCTATGTTTGATTTGTTCTTTTCTTATAAAAAAAAAAAAAAAAAGAAAACTCCCCCATGGGGTGCTGGAACACCTGCAGCACCCCTAGGCCCCCTTGCCTACCCCTTGGTAGGCATTTCGCCTACCAAAATGTAATTCCTGGCTACGCCCCTGCACTGGGAGAGTCCTGCACAGTGGCCACTGTGCCAAATTCACTTTCACTTTCAGCGGTGTGGATGCTCGGAAGCAAAGAAAGTCACCACAGTTTGATTTGATCACTCCTTAGACTGTCAATTATGAAGGGATTTCAAAAATTAAAACGTCTCCATATTGCTTGGGAAGTCTACTTCGCAGAGAAACCGTGGCCTTTGCGATTCGCTAATCGCGGGATTTCGCATCGTGATTTCGGTTTGAAAACTATTAACCATGCAGCAGTAGTTCTTTTCTGCTGAGGAGGGGGCGGTGGGGGGCCTTTTTGGTCGCGGGGCCCTACGCAGCATGTGTAGTCTGCGTGCACGGCCCGCCGCCGCTGCCAACACGCAGCCCCCCTTGCCAACACGACTCCGCTCAGACACTCGGCTGGAGCCACGCAGTCATCATCCTACACTCTGAGAGATAGTCTACAAATTGGAACCATTGGGTTCCTAACTTGCAAACTTCCAAACTAAAATATAGGATAACAGCCCTGCCTCTTTAGCCCCTCGATCATGCGTTGTGCCAACACTGAGGTAAAGAGGCGCAGGGCTGTTATATTTTAGTTTGGACGTTTGAAGTTAGGAACCAAATGGTTCCAAAATTCAACTCACATTTTGAGAGTGTAGGATGATGATGATCGCTTCTGAGCGGACTGGTTCTCCAGCGCTGAGTCTGAAATCAGGCTAGGATGATGAGGGTCCATTGGTTTGGTTCATATAACTGAATGTAGCCCTATAATTATTACAGCCAAGACTGGGCGGATCACAGCCTTCGTAACTGAACACAGCAGGTTTAATAGCATGACGAGTTGTGAGTTGGACTAATGATTGAGAGCTTCGGGTTCGACTCCCGCTTCAGCAGATCCATATAAACGATACAGAAATCATTTTGAGAACCAATACTCTAGTCTACAATACTGTAGGCCTAGCCTATAAAATAAAAAATATATATTTAAGACGGGCAGTTAAGTCAATTTGTGCAGTCAGTTATAGGCCTACCAACAAGCAACAGCGCTTTGCAGCTTTGCATGTAGTTTCAAATTAAAACAAGGGGTTTGTGCGGTCAGTTAGCCTACCAACAGCGCTAAAAGTGTGTTAATTTTCAGTGTTGTATGTTATGTTTTATTGATGGGCCGGCCCGAATCACAAAGCCGCTGAAATTCATTTCGGGCGCAGCTGCTGACGTCCTATCAATCGAAGCCCAGAGCCATTCAAGGAGAGAGTTGCATCATCTCCGTTCACATGGGGCCAGAGTTGGCAGAACTCTCTAATACAAGGCTCTGGCCGTGCGAAGGCTGTTTTGCGAGGGGCGCTTACAAGCGCGTTTGAGAAACGCCATAATCGTTAGGACCTCAGCTGAGCGAAGGCCCTCGTACGACCTGTGCTTTGGGAAACGCAGCCATTGTCTGCATTGGCCCTCACAGCATGTTTCGAATAGGCCTGTGTAGCTTGGTCACAACAGCCTATAGCATTTGCATTGCAATTGATCTCAGGTGGTGTTTGGGAAGTGGCGTGTGCAGGTGTGATCTGCATTACCATTGATGGAATGTGGGCCTTAATTCTGACATACTTACTATAGTTGATTTACTTACTAAAATAAGGGATATAAAGGACCATATCCCTACTCCCTGTCTCTTCAATAAAAACATATATGGATGAGTACTAATGACTGGACCTTTACATGTGTATGCAAGGGCAGAGCACCTCAAATACATGACAACACCATAGTGTGTTGGTATAACAATAGCAGGCTTTGCATAAAGGCCATCACATTAAGTCCTCAACTACATCCTCACATGCAGTATTAAAAACGACAAGGAGAGAGCTGAGCAGAAAGTGCATGTTGGTCCAAAGAATACTGTACAATGTATACATACTGTATGTGGTATTGTGTTATTCCTATCATCACCTCAACCTTCATTGAGTCACCTGGACCACCTGTTGCATAACTTTGGCACAGTTTCTGTGACTGAGTGTTTGTGAAGAAGGTTTAGTTGTCTGTGGATGAGGTGAATATTGTAAATTGCAGGAAAATATGCAAAATTCAGTTTTATCTGCATTGTGTGTGTGTGTGTGTGTGTGTGTGTGTGTGTGTGTGTGTGTGTGTGTGTGGGGGGGGGTTATAACGTTTTTTTCACTGAATAGGTATGTGGTCTACCTACTGTACATTTTTTTCTCCTGTATTCGTGTTGATGTATTATTACCTTGTATTGATGTTGATGGATTTATGTTATACCATTGCTTATTGTAAGCTCTTGACACTCTGGATTAAGAGTGTCAAGGGGAATACCAGAAGAGTTGCCAGAAAGAAACTCGCCTGGGCTGGTGGTTTATGCCTTTTGATTGATTGATTGAAGTATTTATTAGACGTTTTGGATAGGGAAATGTACAGTTTCATGACAGTACAATGTCAACTACAAGGAAACTCGGGTAAGGCAAGTCTTATTTGTTATTTTCCATTGAGATCCTTAATATCCTTATACCTCTGTAAACGGTTAAACCTAACCTTATTCCTAACCTTAACCTCAGTAAAACAGTGCCAAAGCCTAACCCTACATCTAATCTTAACCTCAGAAAGATATGCATCATCCTAAAGTTATTTCTTAAATAAAGGGAACACCCAAAAAACCCAACATAGACCTGCCAGTCCATGTGTTCTCTGGCAAATGTCAATCGGGCTGCACGGTGTTGGGCTGTGAGCACAGGCCCCACTTGTGGACGTCGGGCCCTCATACCAACATCATGGAGTCTGTTTCTCACAGTTTGAGCAGAAACATTCACATTAGTGGCCTGCTGAAGGTAGTTTTGTAGGGCTCTGGCAGTGCTCCTCCTGTTCCTCCTTGCAGAAAGGACCAGATAGCGGTCCTGCGGCTGGGTTGTTGTCCTCCTACGGCCCCCTTCACGTCTCCTGATGTACTGGCCTGTCTCCTGGTATCGCCTCCATGCTCTGGACACTGTGCTGGGAGCAAACCTTCTTGCCACAGTGCGCATTGATGTGCCATCCTGGATGAGCAGCACTACCTAAGCAACTTCTGTGGGTTGCAGATACCGCCTTATGCTACCTCTAGTGGTCAGGGCACTGGGCAAAATCCAAAACTAACCAAAAATCTGCCAGAAAGGATGAGGACAGACAAATGGTCTGTGGCCACCACCTGCAAAACCATTCCTTTTTTAGGGGTTGTCTTGCAAATTGCCTCATTTTCACCTGTTGTCTTTTCCACTTGCACAACAGCAGATGAAACTGATTCATAATCAGTGTTGCTTCCTAACTGGCCAGGTTGATATCCCACAAGTGTGATTGACTTGGAGTTACATTGCAATGATTATGCGTTCCCTTTATTTTTTTGAGCAGTGTATGTGTGTGTGTGTGTGTGTGTGTGTGTGTGTGTGTGTGTGTGTGTGTGTGTGTGTGTGTGTGTGTGTGTGTGTTCCCCATTTTCAACAGTTTATTATATTTTGACACTTGCTTTGGGAATGTAGGGGACTGAGCATCGTTAGACCTCCCGTTGGTCCGACCAGGTTAACATTCATCAGGTTAACATTCTCCAGCGTCGGCAGGTTAGCCTTTCGTATTCTGACAACATTATGTAATGATAAAGCACACAGAGGACATGTAGTGGTGAAACCTTTATTTAATCAAACAAACATCATCAGTGTGTTTTCCCCCCAGATATAAAGAGGGTTCTTTGAGTTTACAAAGCAACTTTATACAGACACAAAACACTGTAGAATGTTATCTAACTATAGAACCTCCAATGGACATGGAAAGGTTTTCTTGATATACTTTTTTTTAGCTGACCGTGCACGTGTATTGTACTGTACTTCCCTGTACATGTCTTTGCAAACTGTTAATACAGTTAAAAAGTATTCAATCAATCAAAACTAAGTGATGATTTCAATTGACTCTGGCATCTACTCTGATAATCTAACAATCCAAACAACACATATGTCAATACACAGTGAACAGCTACACCATTGTTACATGCATATCAACGAACATAATAATTATTGCATGAATATTATTGAATATGACTTGTTAAATTCTGACAAATTTGGACAGAAACTGTTCTACTGTTCTGGAGCAAGCAAAGCAAAATCCATCACAAGAAACTATTGATGTTTATTGTCATGTTGATATTGTCAGATTATATGATTCCTCTGCTTTAGTGTCCTTTTCATTGTCATCCTGGCTTAGACTGAATGATCATTTGTGTGTCTGTGTGAACTAACTTAGGCTAAAGGCTTTTCTGTATGAGTCTTCATGTGTCTTTTTAGACTACCCGTTTGATTAAAGCCTTTACCACATACTGTACAAGAAAAAGGCGTTTCGCCTGTATGAGTCCTCATGTGTGTATTTAGATTACCCATGTGAAGACAACGTTTACCACACACTGTACAAGAAAAGGGCCTTTCGCCTGTATGAGTCCTCATGTGTGTTTTTAGATCACCTTTCGTAACAAAGCCTTTACCACAAACTGTACAAGTAAAGGGCTTTTCCCCTGTATGGATCATTGTGTGCCTCTTTAGATGAGCCTTACGATTAAACATTTTGCCACATTCTTTACAACTGAAACGTTTCTTCCCTGTGTGACTCCTCATGGACTGAGTTTGTTTTGATGATTTCAGGTCCTGGGACAGCTTGCACTGTCCTCCCACATGTTGTGTCTTGTGTGATTTCAGTGTGTTTAAAGCTGACTGATCTCCCCTGGTCTCCTCCCACTCATAACTGTCTTCAGTTTCTGATTCAGAACAGTGTGGAGAGAGAAGATGGTCATCACTAGGTGGTTGTGATGTTCCACAGTCCTCTACATCAGCTTGTGTTTTCATGTGTTCAGTTGAGGTGCTGGCTACAGGCGCTGTCTCTCTGTTTTCATCGTCACCTTCACTTTTCACTGCTAGTAATGTCAATGTTGACCCACCAGCCTCTTCCTCCTGTTCTTCTTTAATCTGTGGAGGTTGTTGTTCCTCCTCAGGGGAAACCTCTTTACACACAGGGACGTGCAGGAAGTCTAAGGAAAATAATATATATTTATAATGATTCATGAGACTCCATAGCATTTGAATGTTGTGCCTCCCAAACGATTAGGTTTCGTACGAAACCATGTTTATTTAATACCGGAGGACAAGGTCCCCCTATCGGATAACAGCGCCATCTGGCGGTGCAACAGAGTAAAACTCATGTACTCCCGTACGAGAAATATTATTTGTCGGCAGGGCTGTCAATCACAAACGAGGGCGCCGCCCCCGAGTGTATATAAGCCCTGTGGGCTCACCTAACTTCCTCTAAAGCCGCACCTCTGCGCCCGCAACTAGCGAACCGAGGGGCTTTATTTCGGGGGACCTTGTCCTCCGGTATTAAATAAACATGGTTTCGTACGAAACCTAATCGTTTATTGTCATACCTCCAGACAAGGTCCCCCTATGGGACTCATACACTCCCCGAGAAGCCATGAACCGACAAGACTGTCGTGCACACCGACCGTATCCGGGAGGAGGTCCCGTCAACCGACGTGACCCCTTTAGGACTGATCCGACCCAGACCCACAGGGCCTGGGCGTGTACAGACAGAAAAAGACCCTGACAGACCGTGGCCTTATGCACTAAGGGCAGACACAGGTCCGCCTTATAATTACTGCAGTAAAATAAGGGCAAATTCAGGGTCCCCCCCCATGTATCCTGGAGACAGTAGCCTACTGCTTCAGGAAGGGGAGAGCGCCGCCCCACTACATAGTAGGAAGGGCAGCAGCACCCAGAACCGTATGCGCCATAGCAGAAGGCGCAACGTCCAGGTGATAGTAGGTTGTAAAGGTGGACGGCGAAGACCAATTCGCCGCCGCACAAATCTCCTCAATGGAGACCCCTTTGGACAACGCCCAAGAGGTAGACACACCCCTAGTACTGTGGGCCTTAAGCGCCACCGGCACTTCAGACCCAGACCGGGTGTAAGCCAACCTAATTGCATCCACAAGCCATCTCGACAGAGTGGGTTTGGACACCGCTTTTCGCTGACTGGCATTCAAGACCACGAAAAGCTGAGAAGTAGACCTGCTGTCCACCGTCCTGTCACAGTAGACCTTCAGGGCTCTAACTGGACAAAGACAATGAAGACGCCTATCCTCCTCCGAAGCAAACGGAGGAGGATGGAAAGCCGTCAACTCAACAGGTTCCTTCGGGACCACTCGGTTCTTAGGAACAAAACTCAAATGAGGTTTGAGAAGAACCCTAGAGTCATTATTGAGAAACCTCATACAATCAGGGCTCACAGAGAGCGCATGAAGATCGCTCACACGCTTAGCCGTGGACAAGGCAAGCAAAAGAGCTGTTTTGAAACTTAAATGTTTCAAAGAGGTCCTCCCAATCGGTTCAAAGGGTGCCTTGCAAAGGCCCACGAGAACCACTTGTAGATCCCAAACAGGAAACAAGGCTCTGGTCACAGGTCTTAAATGGTCAACACCATGCATGAACTGGACCACCTCAGGGATTTTAGAAAGGCTCATACCTGCCACCCCCAGGTGGCAGGCATCAATAGCCGCTAAATAACCCCTCAGTGTAGAGAACGCCAGACCAAGGTCCAGGCGGTCCTGCAGGAAATCTAACACCCTCTGGGCCGAAGCTAAATGAGCCACCACAGGTGGCTCCTGTAGCTCACACCAGTCCAGAAAGGCATTCCACCTTCCATCATACACAGCCCTAGTAGAGGGGGCTCTAGCACTCTGAATAGTGGCTACAACCGTTGGTGAGAAGCCTGCTGCGAGCAGGTTCTCCCTCTCACGGGCCAAACCCACAGGTCTAGGCCCCGTGGGTCTGGATGGAAGATCTCGTCCCCTGCCTGACGCAGCAGATCCCTGTGCACGGGGAGCCGCCAAGGGGGTTGAGAGAGCAGTGGGGTGATCAGAGACCTCCACACTCCCCTGGATGGTGTCACCAGAAGAACCTCCTGGTTGGAACATCTGATCCTCTCCAGCGTGGGAAGGATCAGTTCCAGGGGTGGAAACGCGTAGAGAAGACCACGTGGCCATTCGTAAGCAAACGCGTCCAACCCCAGAGGAGAAGGCCCCCTCACTGAGAAGTAAAGGGGGCACTTCGCGTTCTCCTGGGAAGCAAAGAGATCCACTCGAGGTTGACCGAACCTGGAGAAGATCTGGAGAGACCAATCCTCGTAACGAGGCTCCCCCCTGGACAACAGATCGGCGCCGCCGTTCTGAAGGCCCGGGACATGGGAGGCTCTGATGGACCTCAGCCGAGGCAAGCACCAGAGGGTCATCTCGCGCGCCAGCTGATCCAGCACGCGCGAGGCGAGGCCGCCCTGTTTGTTGATGTAATACAGGGCCGCCGTGTTGTCCGTCCTGACCAGAACATGACAACCTTGGAGAAATGGCTCGAAATGCTTGAGCGCCAAGTAGATCGCCATCAACTCCAGATAGTTGATGTGGTGTTCCAACATGGCCGGGGTCCACAGACCCCTGGCCGAACGCCCCTCGTGGGTGGCACCCCACCCCGAGCGGCTGGCGTCCGTGGTGATCACCTTGCGTGACACCACTTCGCCCATGGAGACCCCACACGTCAACAACGCCTGGTCCCTCCATGGGACCAGAGCGTTCATGCAGACCTGGCTGACTCTCACCTTCCTGTACCCTTGCAGGGGAGGAATCCTGAGCGCCAGCGACCACCGCTGGAAAGGTCTCATATGAAACCTGCCCAGACGCAGAAGTTGTGCTGCTGAAGCCATCAGCCCAGCCAACCTCATGCACTCCTTGTAACTGACCACCTGGTCCAGTTGGAAAGAGCTGAGACAAGCCAGAAACCCGTCCACCCTCTCCGGGGAGAGGCGGGCGGTCATTGTGGCCGTGTCCAGAGATATTCCTATAAAGGAAATCTGCTGGGAGGGTGACAACATGCTTTTGCCAAAATTGACGTTGAAACCCAAGGCCTTCAGGTGTGATAACACCAGATTGGTATGGCGCGCCGCTTCTGAGCAGGAGGCGGCGGAAATCATCCAATCGTCTATGTAGTTCGCCAGTCTGACTCCCTGATGCCTCAGTGGAGCAATGGCTGCCTCGGTCACTTTCACGAAAACCCGAGGGCTCAGTGAAAGACCGAAAGGGAGGACCGTGTACTCGTACAGGCGCCCCTCGAAGGCGAACCGCAGGAACTTCCTGTGTGGGGGATAAATGAGGATGTGCTGATAAGCGTCCCTCAGATCCACTGAGCAGTGGAAATCCCCCTGTCTCACTGATTTCATCAGTGACTCTGAAGTCAACATCCTGAATTTGAACTTTTTCAAGTGCTTGTTTAGAGCACGTAAGTCCATAATCGGACGTAGCCCCCCCCCTTTTTTCTGAACCAGAAAATAACGGCTCCAGAAGCCTAAACGGCTCTGGTCGCGTGATAACTCCACTATAGCGCCCTTGCGCAATAGTGAGCTTATCTCCTCCCTCAAGGCATCCGCTTTCAAGCCGCGGGCTCGAGTGTGAATAACCTTGCTGGATAGGGAGGGTATTTCCGCGAACTGTAGTCTGTAACCCCGTGTCACTGTCCGAAACACCCAGTGATTCGGATTGCAACGCTTCCATTGCTCTGCACACTGTGCTAACGTGTTGCTGAGCGACGGAGAAGCCTTGGGGTTGTACCGCCTGAGCGGGACTACTGGGCCGAGAGGGAGAGAAAGGACGGGACCGTGAGGTTCCGTATCCGGGCACGTATCCGTCTCCGCTAGACGCCGGGCCGGAAGGCGCGGGTACACCGACGGAGGGAGCGCTTCCGTTTCCGGTGCGCTCATTTCCGTATCCGGTGGGAGAAGGACACGTGACCTCCGAGAAGCCTCGCTTGTTAATAATACAGGCGGCACATAGCGTGGAGCCCGGGGGACAGGATTTATCACATAAGTAACATAATCCCCGGCTCGGGGAGTTGTGTTTACGCTTAAAACCTGATCTAAGGCCTTTATATGCTTCCGAACGGGAAGACGAGGCCGACCCTGGGTGTTGTTTATATGTGCTGGCTTCTTCCCTGACGCTAAGACCAAACTCCTGTCCTGAGTTAGAGCCGGCATAACAGTGCCGCTCGGTGGAGACAGAGGGGTATTGCACACTAGTGAGACCATACCATTGTGAATAGGAATTAGCTTGTCTGGGAACATTTTGCAATGAGAAATATTCTGCTTGTACCCTGTCTGCATGACTGGAGAAAGCGATATTTTCTGAGTAGAAAGAAAATCCAGCCTGGACTTCTCTACGCTGGCTAGATTCATGCAAAATGGGGTCGTCTGTACTAAGGCAGGTGGGTTTGAAATAAACAGGCATTGTTTTATCAACACACTTTTTAATACAGGCACTGGAGGAGAGCACAGAGGAGGAATAAACATTGCTTTCTTGGCATAAGAAAAATCGTTCATATTGTCCAATCGACTGCGCTTGCAAGGGGGGGTCCCCTGAATTTTCAGGGGGACCCCGCCAGAGTCCAGTGTCACTTTCGCGGCGGCTTCCCACGGGCTTTGTGGGAGCTGGCCGGTATCCCGTGCCTGGGAGGGTGGCGGGATTGAGAGCGGGCCTGAGCCCCCGCTGCAGTGCGAGGGGGTCCCGTGGAGGAAGAAGAGGGGGTCCTAGGGGGATTGTTTTGTTTCCCCTGCTTGGAAGAAGAGCGCCCCCTGTCAGCCTGACCAGGGGCCTTGCTCCGTCCCTGTCTCTTTTCCTTTCTGGGTTCCCGGGGGTCCGTCGTGGCCTCCAGGAGCTCCAGAGTGATCTTCTTATCCGCCACCTCCTGGCGGAGAAGATCCAGTCCGCCGCCCATGAGGGAGGTAGGGTGGCCGGGGAGGTCCTGCAGGACCCTCTCGGTCTCCTCTCCGGACGTGCCAGGGCACTTCACCTTTTCAAGCCACCTGGCACGTTCCGCCTGGATGCAATAATCCATACCGTGTCCAAGCCACTCGATGGCGTGGACATTCAGGTCCATCAGCATGCGAAGTGACTTGTCCATCTCCTCCACCGTTTCGTCAGGCACCTCCCGCATCTCGCTAAGGAGGAGCCTGGTGGAGGAGAGCAGCAGCTGGGTGGCGTTCATCGTCCGCGCTGCCAGCGCGGAGGATCTGTACGAGTTCCTGACCCTGGACGACTGCTTGTCATCGTAAGGAACGGCAAACCCAGGAGGCTTCATCCCCACGGACAAGTTGAAGGGACCACGGCCTCCAGGACCGGCCCGCTCATAGCATGGCTTGATGCTCCCGACGAGGGACTGAGCCATCAGTTTGTCCATTGGAGGGCACAAGGGGATTCCCTCCTTCTCTGCGTCGCGGCAATCGACCAAGAAGGGGAGCTTGGGGGGGTCCTTGTGTGTGGCCCAGGTTGAATACAGGGCCTCTGCAAAGCCTGGGACCATAGGGAGCTTTTCCATTCGTGGCGGGGGAGAAGCTTCCACATCCTGGCCTAGGAGGGGAACTCTAGCCCGTGGTCCGAGTGGCGCGTCTCCGAGCGGCAGCTCCAGGCCGCAACGGATGGTAGCACGTTCCAGCACCGAGAGCTCGTCCATGGGGATGGAGTCTGGGTCTTGTGCCGCTGCCCCTCTCGCCCCAGCCGGCATGGAAGGGGGGAGAGAGGCAGAAGGGGTTGGGGAGGACACGGCGGAGGTGGAAGCCTCAGCACGAGGAACCACCCTGGCCGCGCCTCCGCCCTGTCCGGAGGGGAGCGTGGACTCGTCTTCCTCCGAGTACTCACCCTCCGTATCCACCTCGTCCATGTCGTAGTCACCTTGCTCCGGTTCGTCTCCGTCGCTAGCATGCCAGGAGACGGGGCTAGGTGGCCGCATAGCCCGGAGCTGGGGGACGGAGAAAGAGAGCGGAATATCACCGACGACAAGGGGGTGGAATTCTTTAGGGGGGACGGCCCAAGTTGTAGCTGGCGGTGGAACAACGTGGGCGGTCTTGCATGTTCTCTTCTTGGGCACGGCACCAGTCGAGCCCGTCGGAGAAACAGCAGGGATAGCAGGGGCAGCAGACCCGCTAGCCTCGGGGCTACCGAAGCTAGCTGAGGGCGAGGCCGCTGGAGGCCTAACCACGTGGCGAGAAGCAGCGCTGTGGCGTACAGCGCTGTCCGGCACACGAGGAGAGGTGTCTGGGAGGGGGCCGGCGGAGACCGTGGTGTGAAGGCCGTAGCCAGCGCCAGCGATCTCACAGCGGGCCTCGAGGGCTGGAACACCATACTGGAGGCAGTGAGTACAGTTCAGCCCCGTGGCCGGGGCCGGAGGGGACAGAGAGGCCAAGGCGTGTCCTACCCCCATGCAGACAATGCAGAACGGATGAGTATCTTCATTGGCGATGAGGCCTTTGCAGCTGGGAAGGCCGCACTTCTTCGGTACCCTGGCTAGCAGGCTGCTAACCGTGGGCCGACGAGCCGCCATCGTGAGCTAACCGAAGCTAACCGAAGCTAAGCTAGGGCAGGGAAACACGTGGCAGAACGTACAGAGAAGAAGCAAAAGACTCAAAGCGAGGCGAAGAATACCGAACTGTAGGAAGAAAATAGAAGTAGATTCTAACGTACGGGAGATAATCTATAAAGGCCAGTGGCCGACTTCCTAGCCGTCGCTTTAGGCTATACTTTACAGAATTAAAACTTTTTGGCTGAGTTCGCAATACTCTAGTTGCTGTTGCGCAGAGGTGCGGAAGAAGAAGTTAGGTGAGCCCACAGGGCTTATATACACTCGGGGGCGGCGCCCTCGTTTGTGATTGACAGCCCTGCCGACAAATAATTATTCTCGTACGGGAGTACATGAGTTTTACTCTGTTGCACCGCCAGATGGCGCTGTTATCCCATAGGGGGACCTTGTCTGGAGGTATGACAATAAACAGAACCTCAGTATCAACAAAAAGTATCAACAGATTACTCTTTACTCTTTAATATTCTCATTTATAAATTTCAGTGGAAGAGCATGTTTTGATAGATAACCAGTGTTCTATTGGAGAAAGTGAGACAGTAGAAACTATTGGGGCGGAGAGGACTGGACGGAGTCTCTACTTCCTCCCGGTGGAGGCTCCTCACTGACAGGTGAATCAGTTGGATACAACACACAAATGTGTGTGGGGAGGAATCATTTGGCATAACACGTAAAAGCAGGTTAGTGAGCACCCTCAGTACCGGACCACTTTCACCAATACAATACAAAGACAGAGTGCTGGAAACTTACTGAGATCCAGGTGGTCTTCGTGTTCCTGTTTAAGGTGGTCTTCAGGTTCCTGTTTAAGGTGGTCTTCAGGTTCCTGTTTAACCCTTAAGTTCTGTTCAGATTCACTACACCTTCGTTCTGTTCGGGTCATTTTGACCCGGTGGATATTTGGTTTAAAAAAAACAACACTAATATAAATTTTAACTTAACAAATCATCATGATACATTGACTTTGACTCAATACCAAACAATTCATATGATATATTTGGTAAATGTTTGCATTTCTGCTTTGCTCTATCACATTAAACACTGAAAGAGCTAGGCGTTTTTACTGATTTAGCTGAAATCCATGTAAAAAAAACTACTTCATTTAATACTGGGCAATATTGCTCATGCTTATAGGAAGGGGGGGAGGGTTCGGAATGGGGCTTCGGAAGGGGGGTGTTAGAAGTGGGGGTGACTGTGTGTCTGTGTTTTGGCATAATACTGTGTATTTCTGTGCTTCCGGGTCAAAATGACCCGAACAGCACTTAAGGTTCAAAAAATATGAGGGGGGTGTAGCATGGGTGTAGTGCAAAAATATTTTTTTTACATGTTCATCTCAGAAGAATCTTTAAGGCCAGTGAGTTTCAGGTGGAAACATTTTTAACTTCTACCTTTTTTTTCCAAATGAAAATGTAAAACGGGTAAAAATGACCCGAACAGCACTTAAGGGTTAAGGTGGTCTTCAGGTTCCAGTTTAATAGAAACAGTCCTGGCTGGAGAACTGATCTTCACCTGCAGACTGGACTCCACACACTGATCTGGAATGAAGAAATTAAAGCATGAAAGCTTGAATAAGGACTTTGTGACATGAATAATAAGGACGATGGTGTAATATACAAATTTGAACACGTTGATTACTTTCATAAAAAAAAAACTAAGGTTGCAAAAGTGGATGCAGTGTGTCCATCGTGCACGATCGGCGTGCATGCTGGGATGTCCGTACAGAAAATATTGCATGTTTGAGTGATGAAGCATCCCAAACCTACTAGTGAACTAGCTTGTATTGTTTTCAAATGAGATGGTCGGCAGGATCAGGAAACAGAAATGAACTTTCGCACAATATTTTACATGGGCGCAAATGGAGAATCTGAGTTTTTGACTTGTAAATAGAAAACTACAGGTGAATAAGTATTATAAATTAACTAGAACTAATACCCACATAATTCCATCATGTATATTGAATGATGGTCTAACTAATTGAACACAGTTAAACCACATAGGCTATTATTGACTCTTATAACATACATTTCTTACTTGAAACAAATGTGTTTAAAGTTATTGTACCAACCTGCTTTGTACGATTTGATGTAGGGTTTTAAAACCAGGTCCAGTAGTCTGCTTTTGTGGTTGATTTCTTGCTTCAAGCTGAAAGCTTCTTCCTCATACTCTGTTACAATTTGTCCAACGGCCCCAAATATCTCTTCAGCAGCTGCAGATAGTCGTTCATTGACCAAGGACTTCAGTGTTTGTAGTAAAGCCATTTCTCAAAGGTAGCTTTCTGAGTTTCTGTGAGAAATACACCTACCAAGAGAAGCACGTTCAGTCCTTAACAACTTGCAGTGACTAAAGTGTCACCAATCATGAACAGAGGCCTGCTAAATACTCACAGAGAGTCAGATGGCCCAATCAGAGAGTGGGTGGGTGGGGCAACAATAGACATGAACTGGCCAATAGTTGAACCTTTCAAGTCCCTGCACAACACATGTATAGCACCCATTACTGTTGTGACAAAACCTTTATATATTTTGTACACATTTACACAGTACACATTTTTTAAATATGTTTTTTGTTTGGATTTAGATGGCCTGGCAGAGTTGATTTGTTATGGTTGGGACACACCAGGGAATAGGGATTAACAATATTTGGTGCATTTATAAAAGAAAAAGCATATGTTTTAAGTTGTGAATTATTGTCTGGGACAAGGGTGATTTCTGTCAGGTTGCATGTTTAGATTGATTAGTGTGTCAATACATTATGATAATTTGAAATGGTTTGGTAGGACATGATTTGTCCAAATTCTCAAGAATGGATTATTATAATGACACAAAACAGAGTCCCCGGAAAGAAACTGGCTTGGGCTGATGGTTTATGCCTTTTGATTGATTGATTGATTGATTGATTGAGGTATTTATTAGAAGTCTTAGAAAAAGGTACAGTTTCATGACACCACACTTCATTGATACAATGTCAACTATAAGGAAACTTGGGTAAGGCAAGGCTTATTTGTTATTTTCCATTGAGATCATTAATATCCTTATATACCTCTGTAAACGGTTAAACCTAACCTTATTCCCAACCTTAACCTCAGTAAAACAGTGCCAAAACCTAACCCTATACCTAATCTTAACATCAGAAAGATATGCGTAATCATAAAGTTATTTTGAACCTCATTCTTAGTAAAACAATACACGAATAACAATCTCTGTATCTTGAGTTTCTTTCCAGCGACTTTACCGGTTACCGTCCAGGGTGGCTGTGGCTGATACCGTACATTAAGACAATGTTTTTGAATGACAAAACACAGTATGACGGCCCAACAGGCTGACAGGTCAAATTAGACGGCCTGGTTTAGGGGAAACCTTTTAAAAGACTGGGGCCTGAATCTAGCAAAGTGCATATTTATGACCTTTGAATCACACTTTGAATGTGAGTGATGTTTGGAATAGTACACACCACAATAGCAATGCTATTCCACCCTGTCCATTTGGTATGCTGCACTCTTTCACTCACAACTACTAGTTGTGTTTCTCCCCCTGTGTCTATTTAGAAATAATGTAAATGCATATAGCCTACATACCATGTTGCATTGATTCACTGGTGACAGGGCTGTCACCGGTGTAGCCAGGACAGCCTATACCATTTGCATTGCAATTCTCTACCTGGACAGGTGGTGTATGTGTGAATGGTGTGTTCAGGTGTGATCTGCATTACCATTGATGGAATTTGGAATGTTGGTGGTCATTTGCAATTGCTTGGTCTGGTGTGTTGTCGACACCAATCATTACAGTAATGTCCCTAATAAGCATACTGCTCCACAACCTGTTGCAAAACTTGGGCACAGAGAGGTCTGAGGACCTTAGTTTCTGTGACTGAGTAGGTTTATGGAGGAGGTTTAGTTGTCTGTGGGTGAGGTGAATATTGTAAATGGAAGGAAAATATACAATGTTCAGTTTTATCTGCAGGACAAAGTAACACAGGGACTGCACTGCAGCAGTGGTTCCCACACTTTTCAGGACGAGATCCAACAGTACAACCAGTAGTGGTACATAATTCTGACAGAGGAGCATGTAGTGGTAGAACCTTTATTAATCAAACAAACATTATAAAGACACAAAACACTGTAGAATGTAAACAAGTAATTGTATTGTACTCTGTATATGTCTTTGCAAACTGTTAATAAAGTATTCAATCAATCAAAACTAAGTGATGATGGTGATGGGGAAACCTTTATTAAATCAAACACACATTATCAATATGTTTCCCCCAGGTATAAAGAGGGTTCCTTGAGTTTACAAAACAACTTTATAAAGACACAAAATACTGTAGGATGTTAACAAGTAATCCAATTACAGGACCTCCAATGGAAATGGAAACAAGCCACAATGAAATAATTATTGCGTTAACCTTAATGAATATGAGTTGTTAAACTCTGACACATGTGGACAAACACTGTTCTGTTGTTGTGGAGCAAGCAAAGCTAAATCCATCAAAATAAACTATCAATGTTTATTTTTTTCAGTCATGTTGAGATCATATGATTCCTCTGCTTTAGTGTCCTTTTCATCGTAATTCTGGCTTAGACTGAATGATCATTTATGTCTCTGTGTGAACTAACTTAAAGTAAAGGCTTTACCCTGTATGAGTCTTCATGTGTGTTTTTAGAGTAGCCTACCCATTCGATCGAAGCTTTTATCACATACTGTACAAGTATGTTTATGTTTATGTTTATTAAAGGATCCCCATTAGAGACTCACGAATGAGCCTCTAGTCTTCCTGGGGTCCTGAATCAGGCAAATACAATACAAATATACAATTAAAAAATACAAATAAAAATAAAAAAATAAAATACAAATATATATAAATGAATACAAAAAAATAATAATTAACAATTCAAATTAAACAGTTCAGTCACATCTAAAAATACACATAAAGTTGCATAGTTATATGTCACTTGGCAAGATATTTTTTGATATGCTTTCTGAAAGTTATCTTGTTATACATTATAGACAAGATGTTTTTCGGCAAGGCATTCCAGAGTTCTATTGATCTATATAAGTAAGCTTAAGCTTAAGGCAATTTGATTTTGGTGCTATTTTTGTTCTTAGTTTACCAGAAACTGCTCCTCTGGTGTTGTACCCATGCTCAGAAGTCATTTCATACTGTTGAGCCAAGCTAGATGGCTTATTGGTGCTAATAATGTTACGTAGTAGCATTAAAAGACTCACAGATAATTTCTGTTCAACCATTAGCCAGTTCAGATTTTCATGCATATATATAATGCTGGTCTGACTCCTGTATGGACATCCTAGTGCCAAACGGGCTGCTTTGTTCTGAGCAATCTGCAACTTTCCCAAATCCAATTTTGTTGCTGACGACCAGATTACAGGGCAGTATTCTAAATTAGACAAGACCAAAGAATGAATAACTGATTTCATTATGGAGGGAGTGATGAAACCAGAGCACTTCCTAGCCATCCCGATTCCTCTTCACATTTTAATGACAATATTATTTATATGTTTAGACCAAGATAAAGAGCTGTCAATAGTTACTCCCAAAAGTTTTATTGTGTTAACTTGTTCTATTTGTGTGGTACCAATTGACAGCTTTAACTGAGGGTTCTTGCCCAACGTGTGTCTAGATCCAAGCACAATGGCCTTTGTCTTAGAAATATTTAATACCAACTTGTTGTGCTCAATCCATTCATAAATGTCTGTTAAGGCACTACTTAAAGCTGTACTGTGGAAGCTGCTCAGCTAGTGGTCAGTAGCGGTATTGCTTTTTTCGGCCGGAGTCGCCGCGGACCACCGGAACGGGGGTCCACGGACAACCGCGGCCGTCGCGAGCACCTCCGCCTTGCCGATACGATTCCGTAGAGCCGTCTCCCATCATTTTTAGACCAGAATTGAGGGAGTAGCAAGCAAGATTCCTTCACCAATGTAAACACAGTTGCTGAGGGAAGCTACTTCCTTTAGAGACAGCAAGACTCGCTGTGATTGGCCGGTGGTGTATGATCGGCGCTGTGATTGGCCGGTAGTGTATCATGTGGGAGATGACATCATTTTGCCGGGAAATTCTCCCCCCCTCACAACTCATAGACATAATTTTGCCGGGAAATTCTCCCCCCCTCACAACTCATAGAAAACATATAAAAAGAAGGCTTCAGAAGCTGAAAATAATGTTTTATAAAAAAAAGTTACATGGTATAACTTTAAAGTGTCAGTTACAGCTTGCTCAGATATAGCAGCACTATATAGTGTTGTGTCATCAGCATACATAACAGTTTTAACATGTTTTACACACAATGGTAAATCATTAGTAAAAATTGAGTATAACAAAGGCCCTAGGCAGCTCCCTTGTGGAACCCCACAGTTAATAGGATTCCAGTTTGAATAGCTGCCATTGAAGAAGACTCTCTGTTGTCTCCCTGAGAGATAATGAGTGAACCATGCCAATGCATTGGAGGTGAAACCATAACACTTTAACTTATCTACCAGCAGGGTATGATCAATCACATCAAATGCCGCACTGAAATCCAACATAACAGCACCTACTAACTTTTTATTATCCAAGCATGTTAACCAGTCATCACTCATTTGCAAAAGTGCAGTGCTTGTAGAATGGCCTTCCCTGTATGCATGCTGAAAAGCTGACAATAGATTGTTATCTGAAAAGTAATCCATAACCTGTTTGAATATTATTTTTTCTATCATTTTGCTTAGCAAGGGTAAAATACTAATAGGACGGCTGTTTGGACCATTCAAAGTTTTATTTTTGTCTGATGATTTTAGCTTCCTTCCATACTGTTGGATGAACACCACTGATTAAACACTGATTGAATATATGACATATAGGAGTATCTACAGAGTTAACAACAAGTTTGAGGATTCTACTGTCTAAGTTGTCTGTACCAGAGGAAGTAGAATCTGCTTGTGACATGATTAATTTCTGAACAGTTTTTCTATCAACCTGATTAACCCTTAAGTTCTGTTCAGATTCACTACACCTTCGTTCTGTTCGGGTCATTTTGACCCGGTGGATATTTGGTTTAAAAAAAACAACACTAATATAAATTTTAACTTAACAAATCATCATGATACATTGACTTTGACTCAATACCAAACAATTCATATGATATATTTGGTAAATGTTTGCATTTCTGCTTTGCTATATCACATTAAACACTGAAAGAGCTAGGCGTTTTTACTGATTTAGCTGAAATCCATGTAAAAAAACTACTTCATTTAATACTGGGCAATATTGCTCAATGCTTATAGAAAGGGGGGGAGGGTTCGGAATGGGGCTTCGGAAGGGGGGTGTTAGAAGTGGGGGTGACTGTGTGTGGGTGGGTGACGTGACGTAACGTTTTCGCTGTCCTCGGTGTCAAACATGTATAAATAAAAAATATATTTGTCAAAAACCTTCTGAATATTGTGCAGGACATTAAGCTTTATGTGAACTTACTCAAGATTAAAACATTTCATTCCTCATTTCTTCAGAATCTTCAACCAAACATGGCAAAACTCATATGGTGTGACTGTCCTGACCTTGTTTCTCAAAGTGGGAACTTGAATAAAACTAAGAAAAAGAATTGCTAAAAATCATTTGAAAATGAATTTAGGCAAAAAAAAATGTCTATTTTGAGCCTATATCTTTTCAAAGTCAAAGCATAATGTTTTCAGTCATTTCTGATCAAAAACATTTTGTCCCCCAACCCAAAATCATTTGGTGTGACACTAGTTTGGAAAAATTAAACAGGCAATTATTTGGACACCTATTGGCTAGAGAGGTCCTTCTTCTGTAAGGCTATTCAGCACTCCCAGCACAACTGCAAGACAGGTGTCTGAGGTGAGTTATGATTTTAACATTTTCATGAAATGCCATCTTGTTGAAACGTTGACAAACTCACCATTCTGGATGTCTTTTGGTGTGACACCTTTTCTTTAAAAAAAGCTTAAGTTATTTGAAGTTTTGGTCATATTTCCATGTAGATCTAGGCTGCTTTGTTATAGCTAGCATGCTGTTAGCATGCTAATGTGTACATAGTAGCCTCAAGGTAAACCTAAATGGAGAAAACAGTAATATGGTGTGACACTTAATCATATGGTGTGACATGTCTGCTTGTCACACCATATGACTTGACTGTCACACCATATGATTTATACTGTATTTAACTACAGATATAACAACAAATAACAAAGTTCCATGTTTCTTTTGTACATTTAAACATTTGTTTTAAACATTTTTACATAAAATGTAATTTAGCTTCATTCAGTGATACTTCAAATTCATCAGACAGAGCAGAAACCCCTTCACAGAAACCTTAACATATTGTTTCAATCTAAACAATATTTTCTCTTTGTCTTAAACTATACATTCCATTTTCTTTTGTCAGCTGGAAAATGACAAGTGCTGAGAGAACGAGAAAGTACAGGGAGAAACTAAACAATGACCCAGCAAGGAGAGAGGAGCCAAAGGGGCGAGACTGCATTTTCTACGAAGAGCAGGAGGTTGTCTGTGGCATAGCAGAACCTCAACAAGGCAGCCGGTTTGCTACCCTCACCAAATACGACTGGCTGATGTACAAATAATACAGTCTAAATGTATAATCTAATCTGATCTAATACTTTTGTACTTTCACTCACTGGACTGGACAGTGGACAGTGTTAAGGTAGGACCCGAGACAAAACTAGCGAAAATAGCTGATCTACAAGCTCTCAACACGTTGTGCTGCGAGAGCTTGTAGATCAGCTATTTTCAGAGTTGCGCAACCCAGCACTCTTTAGCTAGTGGAGATGTGGTGTAATGTCATGATTCCTAATTACATTTGTTCAACACAAAATGCTGTGTTCAAGTTCAGGAGACTTCGGAAAAAAAGCAATTTACCTGAATGCTGAGTTCTGTTTCCACTAATTGGTGTTAATAAAATGTTGCCTTCAATGCCTTGGCTCCAAGTGTGGCTATGCGCCTTATTGTCCCTTTAGGATCCTTCTGCCGTGGGCCGGCAGAAGACTTAGGTGTGCGTAGCATTCCTGTGCACATCCTCATCATCCATCTACTACTACAATTCTTTCTTATCCCATGTTAAAGCCCTACAATAATATCCTGTTCAGAAATATTAAGGCCATGTTATCCTGGGTAATTGTTTAATCAATCAGTAAAGTTCAGTACTCACTAATAGGTAGGTTAAAACACAGTTTGCTTTGACACATGAAGATATGATCATACGGTGTGACACTAAATCATTTGGTGTGACATTCCAAATAGTGAGAAATCATACCTTTATTAATGATTAAACCAAAAAAATGTTTATGGATTACATAGAGAATATTATCAGGAAGAGTCACAAATATTTGTGTAATTTTAGAGAAAGTTTTGACAGAATACATTTAAAATATGTTGTAAGATCATGAACATGGGCCTCACACAGAGTGTCGATTATGAAAAAAATATACAGATATAATTAATTTTCAAAAAACTATAGTGGATCACTGGTTAGTTATGATAAAGGACTTTGATAAAGTGAGTAACTTAAGAAAGATGTACTCCATTTTCATTTTATGAACAATTATTTTCATGTCACACCATATGACGATTTTAGGCACAAGTACAACAAACTGCTGAATAAAGTCTGATTCCAATAAAATATCTAAAAACAAAATGTATTTCCATAAGGTTGAGAGTGAGTAGAACAAAAGTAAATAACTTTTATGCCTGCAATTTAAAGTTTTTTTAAAAACACATTTTTTGGGGCGTCACGTCACTGACCCGTGTCTGTGTTTTGGCATAATACTGTGTATTTCTGTGCTTCCGGGTCAAAATGACCCGAACAGCACTTAAGGTTCAAAAAATATGAGGGGGGTGTAGCATGGGTGTAGTGCAAAAATATTTTTTTTACATGTTCATCTCAGAAGAATCTTTAAGGCCAGTGAGTTTCAGGTGGAAACATTTTTAACTTCTACCTTTTTTTTCCAAATGAAAATGTAAAACGGGTCAAAATGACCCGAACAGCACTTAAGGGTTAAAGTTAAAGAGACAGTTTTTATCTTTCATTATCTCACTATTTATAAGTGTGTGTGAAAGTGAACCATCACTGCTTTGTTGACCACCTCTTAACCCTAGGATGCATGAGTGGGGTCAAAAACGACCCCAGGGGTTGTTATTCTTCAATATCTTTAAAATTAAAAGTTTAGATATTTTCATATTCCAGGTATTCCTCATAAAACATGTTTGTGACATGAGGCCATTTGCATTTTTATCATTCCTTACCATTCCTCCAAAAATGACCCCAATTAAAATCAATGCATTTTTGCAATAAACGACTTTACTCTCACACATAACTCTGGCATACTTTTGCGTAGCAACATGATTTCAACTTTAAAACGCTCACACGACTTGGCATTTTTTCCGGCCAATAGGGATGAGTTGCAAATGTTGAAGCCACGCCCCCTCGTCCCTCCTATTGGCTGGGCTTTAAACATCCATAACTCCAGTTTGCAGCATTGTACAGTATCGGAACTTGGTGGACTTAGACGGCCAATATGGACGAGCTGTAATTGTTGAAGCCCTGCCCCCTCTTACAAGTCTGTTGTTTCCACCCGCCCTGATGGTCGCTTCTCGTCCTTAGGTCGCCTTACTGGTAATAGTAGTAGTAATAGTAGTAATAAAAGTAGTAATAGTACTAGTAATAGTGTAATAGTAGTAGTAATAGTGTAATAGTAGTAGTAATAGTGTAATAGTAGTAGTAATAGTAGTAATAATAGTTGCGACCGTAGATCGCAAGTTTAGTACTGTATGTGAACAGTCACAGCTTGTCTGTCTGTATGTATGTATCTATCTCTGTCACGCCTGACACTGTGGTGGTGTTGTGATGGTGAGGACCCAAATGCAGAACTCAACTCAAAAAGGCAGGAAACCACGGAGGACAGATAACAAGACTTTACTGAACTTAAAGTATACTGTAAACACAAGCACACACGTATCAAACACAACAGAAACAAAACAAAACATAGGAACTGACAGCAAACAGAGAACAGAGAATAGGTACAGGGAGGATTAATTAGTCTCTGGACAACTAGGTAATCAGGACATCAGGGAACAGCTCACAGCTGTGAGGTAGGGAGGAGTTCAGATTGTCAATCAGGTACTCACAGGAGGGGAGGGGGCGAGCAAAGTGTGGTAGAAACATGGGACAAGCAAGGGCCAGACCCAGGCTGTGACACTAACAGAATGGGTTTGCCGCTCTGGCTTCACGCTCTGGCTTCACTATGATGTCACACTAACAGAATCCCTTTTATGCCCATACATGGAGTTCCCTGATGTCATTAATATTAAGCCCATATCTAACAGGACAGACCACATCGGCCACATACCACACAGTGACATCAGAGCATGATGTCAGAGCGACAAACCCATAGAACCACAGTGTCAGGCGTGACAGAGATACATACATACATATATACCTACAAGCTGTGAACGTTCACATACTAAACTTGCGACCTATGGTCGCAACTATTATTACTACTATTACTACTACTATTACACTATTACTACTACTACTACTACTACTATTACTACTATTACTACTATATTACTACTACTATTACCAGTAAGACGCCCTAAGGGTGAAAAGCGACTGTCAGGGTGGGTGGAAACAACAGACTTGTAAGAGGGGGCTGGGCTTCAACAATTACAGCTCGTCCATATTGGCTGTCTAAGTCCAGACACCAAGTTTTGAGACGGTACCATGCTGCAAAATGGAGTTATGGCTGTTTAAAGCCCGGCCAATAGGAGGAAAGAGGGTGCGGGGCTTCAAAAATTGCAGCTCATCCCTATGGTGGTTTAAGTCCAGACACCAAGTTTCAAGACGGTACCATGCTGCGAACTGGAGTTATGGCTGTTTAAAGCCCAGCCAATAGGAAGACAGGGGGGCGGGGCTTCAACAATTACAGCTCGTCCCTATTGGCCGGAAAAAGTGCCAAGTCGTGTGAGTGTTTTAAAGTTGAAATCACGTTGCTACGCAAAAGTATGACAGAGTTATGTGTGAGAGCAAAGTGTGACAGCAAAGTGTGACAGCTGCTGCACGCGTTTAGTAGACAGAGGGGGCAGGGCTTCAACAACTACAGCTTGTCCCTATTGGCAGAAAAAAAGCCCAAGTCGTGTGAGTGTTTTAAAGTTGAAATCACTTTGCTAGGCAAAAGTATGGCAGAGTTACGTGTGAGAGCAAGTCGTTTATTGCAAAAACACATTGATTTTAATTGGGGTCATTTTTGACCCGACTCATGGAAGAGTGTAGGTAGAGTGTAGGTATTGGTTGGTCATGCATCCAAGGGTTAAATTATCAACTTTATTTTTTTTTAAATCATTGAAGTAGTTTGCTATATCAGAAGGTTTGGTTATGAATATCCCTTCAGATTCTATGAATGAAATGGATGTATTTGATTTCCTACCCATAATTTTGTTCAGTGTTGACCATAGCTTTTTTCCATCATTTTTTATTTCACTAATCCTATGTTTATAGTACACTTTCTTCTTTTTATTTAATGCTGTTACTTTGTTCCTCAATTGACAGTAGATTTTTCTGTCTGTCTTCAGAATTAGTTTATTTGCTGTTTTCTTTGCGTCATCCCTAGCAGTCATTAATTCAAGCAGTTCTTTATCTAGCCATGGAGCATTTTTTGACCTAACAGTAAATTTCCTAAACGGTGCATGCCTATTTACTATTTCCATAAGCAGATTCATAAATACATTAAGTGCCCTTTCTGGGTTGTCCTCTTTGCACACTATAGACCAGTCAACTTGTTCTACCTCACCAACAAACAATTCTTTGTTGAAGTGTTTGTAGGATCTCTTATTAATGACTGTACTACCTCCTTTAGGGATTTTAGTACTCCTAGACAATGCAACCACATTATGATCACTAAATCCTACTGCTATAGAAACAGCTTTAGAACAGCGTTCTGGATAGTTAGTGAACACAAGATCCAAACATGTAGACGAAGTACTACCTTGCTTATTAGTAACAATTCGAGTCGGATGAGATACCAGTTGTATCAAATTGCATGCGTGAGCCATAGATAATAATTTGCATTTCATATTACACTCAGAAAGCCAATCGATATTCATGTCGCCCATAAAGTAAACTTCTCTTTTTCCATCAGAGGCTTTATCAACCATGCTGCACACATCTGACAGATAATTCATATCAGAACTTGGGGGTCTATAACAGCATCCTATTAGAAATGGTTTAGTATATGGTAGATGTACCAGGACCCATACTGCTTCTATACCATCTATAGTTAAATCATCCATAATTTCAGCAGGGATATGACTTTGAATGTATATTGCCACACCACCACCATATCTATTTCTGTCATTTCTAAATATATTGTAACCATGTATTGACACCACTGCATTACCAAATGAGGGATCAAGGTGGGTTTCTGATACAGTAAAAATATGGATATTGTGCTGACAAGCCAGGCGCTGTACCTCATGAACTTTATTTCTAAGGCTACAAACATTTAGGTGGACCATTATCAGACCCTTTGTTGGAAATTTAGACATAGCAACTATGTGATATTATACAGCCTCCCTTGACACAAGTATGTACATTTTCTAAGTTACTGCCATACATTAAAAAGTGTATTACCAAGTACCTGCCAAATATATGGCCACATTGAGTGCATTTAAAAGGTATTGCCCAACATGTCTTTTAGACGCCTAAAAGATGTGCAATGGCCAGAAAACTGCTCAGTGGATGCAATTAAACTACAACTATTAAGGTAGAACCGGGAGATACTGTTAGCATCCGATAATGAACAACTTGATACAAATGTATTAAAAAAAAAAGATGGTCTAACATACGTTTGTCCTAAACTGTGATATATCGTTTAAATGGAAGCGTTCAGATGACGGCTACAACTAAACTAGACTATATAGTGAAATTGGCTCTTAAAATTACTTTAGTCCAATATTTGAAAACCAGGTGTGGATATTAAAGCTGTTTTTTAATCAACAAGTATGGAATAATGGATTAAATGTAATCAGCTACAATCGGTCTATAGACAGACTGACGATAGACGGTTCAAATGAGGGCTAACCATAACCATAGGTCTAGATGACGGCTAGTGTTTACTGGGAAGTGTGTTGTAGTTATTGTACCAACCTGCTCTGTATAATTTGATGTATGGTTTTAAAACCATGTCCAGAAGTCTTCTTTTGTGGTTGATATCTTGCTTCAAGCTGAAAGCCTCGTCCTCGTACTCTCTTACAATGTGTCCAATGGCCCCAAATATCTCTTCAGCAGCTGCAGATAGTCTCTCATTGACCAAGGACTTCAGTGTTTGCAATAAAGCCAGCTCTCTGAGTTTCTGTGACAAATTCACCAACCAAGAGAATCAAGTTCAGTCCTTAACAACTTGCAGAGACTAAAGTGTCACCAGACAGACATAAACAGAGGCCTGCTAAATACTCACAGAGAGTCTGATGGTCCAATCAGAGAATGGGTGGGTGGGGCAACAATAGACAAAAACTGGCCAATAGTTGAACCCTTCAAGTCCCTGCACATCTGAACTCCCCCATACAGTACAAAATACACATTGTGATGTAACTTCATAATTTGACATGTGATTGCTGTAATGTTTAGCAGTCTTGCACAAACACCAATTCTTAAACCAAACCTTTATTTATGTATTTATGCTTCTTTTTTTCCTTCATATTTGTAAAGTAGGTTTAATTGATATAGGCCTACAGGTATCTGTTTGGTTTCATGTTATTCACTAGTAACACTCCAGTGCAAAGAGCTTTGATCAGCCAAATCCCAGAAATAAGACAACAGATGATATGTAAACATGGGGGTGGCTTATGTGTTTCAGGGGAATCCCAGCAAACCATGTGAACCCTCATAATAATCATTATCATAGTCATAATAGGCAAACATTCACAGAAAGTGAATAATAATATGCAAGCAAACAATGTTTTAGCCTATACTTATTTGAAATCCTATGAAAATAGTGCATTGTGAGCTGGAAGGACAGCTTTTTACAACAAATAAAATGGGAAAATGGAAATCATTGCTTTGTTGTATTCTCATTCCAGTAGACTCACCTTTTAATTTGATCTCTTTATAAACTATTAACATCTCTGGGTTCTCTTTCTTTTGCGAAGACAAAACAGTCCGCATGTTGATGAAGACATTGAAACTTGTGTCTATGTAAATGTTTCTCTGGGAGGAGGTGTTACTGTTTGTACTCCTACATCAACACACTGGTCCTGCTCAGAGTCTCAGAAGCAGTGTTGCCATGTCCACTTAGTATAAGCCACTTTGGCCTTGTTTTTCTGTAAGTCGACTGTAAATATTGGTGGTTTGCGAGTTGCAGTAGTTATGGTACATATACTGATAACATTATGTAATGATAAAGCACACACAGAGTACATGTAGTAACCTTTATTAAATCAAACAAACTTTACCAATATCCCCCCAAGAGTTTACAATTAATAATAATAATCCAACTATAGGACCCCCAATGGAAATTGAAACAAGCCATAGGCTTTACTGAACACATCATTTTAGCAGACCTTGCATTGTACTGCCAAATTATTGTCTTTCCAAACTGTTTCCAAGTATCCAATCAATCAGAACAAAGTGATGATTTCAACTGACTCTGCCACTAAATATATACTCTGATAATTTAACGCAAACAACACACATGTCAACACAGTGAACAGCTACACTCCATTATTACATGCATATCAATGAACATAATAATTATTGCATTAATAGTTGGTTTGCTACTTACTATATTGATAAGGAGATTTTATATTGTGTCTGTGTGAACTAATTTAAACTAAATGATTCCCCTGTATGAGTCTTCATGTGTGTTTTTAGATGACTCGCTTGAGCAAAGCCTTTACCACAAACTGCACAATAAAAAGGCTTTTCGCCCGTATGCGTCCTCATGTGTGTTTTTAGATTACCTTTGTGAAGACAACCTTTACCACATACTGTACAAGAAAAGGGCTTTTCACCTGTATGCGTCCTCATGTGTGTTTTTAGATCACTCTTGTGACTACATTGTTTACCACAAACATTACAAGAAAAGGGCCTTTCTCCTGTATGAGTCCTCATGTGTGATTTTAGATTACCTGTGTTAAGACAACCTTTACCACATACGGTACAAGTATAGGGCCTTTCTCCTGTATGAGTCATCATGTGTGTTTTTAGATGACTTGTGCTAACAAAGCCTCTGCCACAAATGGTACAAGAAAAGGGCTTTTCTCCTGTATGAGTCATCATGTGTGTTTTTAGATGACTTGTGCTAACACAACCTTTACCACAAACTGTACAAGAAAAGGGCTTTTCTCCTGTATGCATCCTCATGTGTGTTTTTAGATTACCTGTGTTAAGACAACCTTTACCACAAACTGTACAAGTATAGGGCTTTTCTCCTGTATGAATCATTGTGTGCGTCTTCAGATTTCCCCTTTGATTAAACATTTTGCCACACTCTGTACAACTAAAACTTTTCTTCCCTGTGTGACTCCTCATGGATTGAGTTTGTTTTGATGATTTCAGGTCCTGGGACAGCTTGCACTGTCCTCCCACATGTTGTGTCTCGTGTGATTTCAGTGTGTTTAAAGCTGACTGATCTCCCCTGGTCTCCTCCCACTCATCACTGTCTTCAGTTTCTGATTCAGAACAGTGTGAAGAGAGAAGATGGTCATCACTAGTTGGTTGTGATGTTCCACGGTCCTCTAATTCAGCTTGTGTTTTCATGTGTTCAGTTGAGGTGCTGGCTACAGGCGCTGTCTCTCTGTTTTCATCACCACCTTCACTTTTCACTGCTAGTAATGTCAATGTTGACCCAGCAGCCTCTTCCTCTTGTTCTTCTTTAATCTGTGGAGGTTGTTGTTCCTCCTGAACCAGACTGGAGCTCCACTCCTCTCTACACACAGGGGCGTGCAGGAAGTCTAGGAAAAAGGTACAATGAGACTTTAATGCAGTGTTCCCTCAGTTCACTGAAACATTGGAGCACACACATCCTTCAATGCCCAGGTGCAGACAACACACAAACAACAAAATAAAATAAAGCCTGCACTTAAAAAATTGGTTCATCTTTACACCCTCAGTAGTGGCCCACCTTCTCCAATAACAGAAATAAAGACAGGGTGCTTGAAACTTACTGAGATGCAGGTGGTCTTCAGGTTCCTGTTTAAGGTGGTCTTCAGGTTCCTGTTTAATAGAAACAGTCTTGGCTGGAGAAGTGATCTTCACCTGCAGACTGGACTCCACACACTGGTCTGGAATGAAGAAATTAAGGCATGAAAACTTGAATAAGGACTTTGTGACATGAATAATAAGGACTATGGTGTAATATACAAATTTTAACACATTGATTACTTTCATTTAAAAAAAACTTTGGTTGCAAAAGTGGATGCAGTGTGTCCATCGTGCACAATCGGCGTGCATGCTGGGATTTTTGGACGTACAGAAAATATTGCATGTTTGAGTGATGAAACATCAAACCTACTAGCGAACTAGCTTGCATTGTTTTCAAATGAGATGGTCGGTAGGATCAGGAAACAGAAATGAACTTTCACATAACATTTTACATGGGAGCAAATAGAGAATCTGAGTTGTTGACTTGTAAATAGAAAACTACAAGGGAAGAAGTATTATAAATTAACTAGAACTAATCCCCACAAAACTCCATCATGTATATTGAATGATGGTCTAACTAATTGAACACAGTTAAACCACATAGGCTATTATTGACTCTTATAACATACATTTCTTACTTGAAACAAATGTGTTTAAAGTTATTGTACCAACCTGCTCTGTACGATTTCATGTAGGGTTTTAAAACCAGGTCCAGTAGTCTGCTTTTGTGGTCGATTTCTTGCTTCAAGCTGAAAGCTTCGTCCTCATACTCTGTTACAATTTGTCCAATGGCCCCAAATATCTCTTCAGCAGCTGCAGATAGTCGCTCATTGACCAAGGACTTCAGTGTTTGTAGTAAAGCCATTTCTCAAAGGTAGCTCTCTGAGTTTCTGTTAGAAATACACCAACCAAGAGAAGCACGTTCAGTCCTTAACAACTTGCAGTGACACAAGTGTCACCAATCATGAACAGAGGCCTGCTAAATACTCACAGAGAGTCAGATGGCCCAATCAGAGAGTGGGTGGGTGGGGCAACAATAGACATGAACTGGCCAATAGTTGAACCTTTCAAGTCCCTGCACATGTATAGCACCCATTATTGTTGTGACAAAACCTTTATATATTTTGTACACATTTACACATTACACATTTTTAAAATATGTTTTTTGTTTGGATTTAGATGGCCTGGCAGAGTTGATTTGTTATGGTTGGGACACATCAGGGAATAGGGATTAACAGTATTTGGTTGTGAATTCTTGTCTGGGACAAGGGTGATTTCTGTCAGGTTGCATGTTTAGATTGATTAGTGTGTCAATTGATTAGTGTGTCAATAAATGATTTGAAATGGTTTGGTAGGACATGATTTGTCCAAATTCTCAAGAATGGATTATTATAATGACACAAAACAGAGTCACCGGAAAGAAACTGGCCTGGGCTGATGGTTTATGCCTTTTGATTGATTGATTGAGGTATTTATTAGAAGTCTTGGATAGAAAAATGTACAGTTTCATGACAGTACACTTCATTGATACAATGTCAACTATAAGGAAACCCGGGTAAGGCAAGGCTTATTTGTTATTTTCCATTGAGATCCTTAATATCCTTATATACCTCTGTAAACGGCTAAACCTAACCTTATTCCTAACCTTAACCTCAGTAAAACAGTGCCAAAATCTAACCCTATACCTAATCTTAACCTCGGAAAGATATGCGTAATCCTAAAGTAATTTTTAACCTTATTCTCAGTAGAACAAATACAAGAATACAAATCTCTGTCTCTGAGTTTCTTTCCAGCGACTTTACCGGTTACCGTCAAGGGTGGCTGCTACCGTACATTAAGACAATGTTTTTCAATGACGAAACACAGTACGACGGCCCAACAGGCTGACAGGCCAAGTTAGACGACCTGGTTTAGGGGAAACCTTTTAAAAGACTGGGGCCTGAATCTCGCAAAGTGCATATCTATGACAGAGGCCTTTGAATCACACTTTGAATGTGAGTGACGTTTGGAATATTACACACCACAATAGCAATGCTATTCCACCCTGTCCATTTGGTATGCTGCACTCTTTCACTCACAACTAGTTGTGTTTCTCCCCCTGTGTCTATTTAGAAATAATGTAAATGCATATACATACCATGTTGCATTGACTCACTGGTGACAGGGCTGTCACCGGTGTAGCCTGGACATAACAGCCTATACCATTTGCATTGCAATTCTCTACCTGGACAGGGTGTGTATGTGTGAATGGTGTGTTCAGGTGTGATCTGCATTACCATTGATGGAATGTGGAATGATGGTATGTAATTTGCAATTGCTTGGTCTGGTGTTTTGTCAATACCAATCATTACAGTAATGTCCCTAATAAGCATACTGCTCCACAACCTGTTGCATAACTTGGGCACAGAGAGGAGGTCCAAGTCTGTGGACCTCAGTTTCTGTAAGTGAGTAGGTTTATGGAGGAGGTTTAGTTGTATGTGGGTGAGGTGAATATTGTAAATTGAAGGAAAATATACAATGTTCAGTTTTATCTGCAGGACAAAGCAACACAGAGACTGCACTGCAGCAGTGGTTCCCACACTTTTCAGGTCGAGATCCAACAGAGATTCAACGTTTTCATGGGAAGCATTTTATATATTTTGTATTTTTGCCTCTATGTATATGTGACATAGCTCTGTTTACACAATGCTGTACCCCCTCCATTTTCAACGTTCAAATTATTTTTATTATAGGTTGACACTTGCTTTGGTAATGTAAACTTATGTTTTCTCATGCCAATAAAGCTCTTTTGAATTTTAAATGTTACATAAATATATGTCAAATAAAGCTTGACCAATCTTCAAATCCATTATAAAGGGACAGAAAAGGTTAATTGAACTCAATGGACATTGGGGGTTTTGTTATTAAATAATGTAATAATAATACGTTTTCTGGTTGCCCTGTAAGCAACCACAAACACTAGGTATGCAGACTGTAAAATAAATGCTTACTTCCATCATGCAATAATAGTTTAAGCATAAGATGTTCAAGTTGTAAAATAAAATAAAAAAAACAGTGTTCCTGTTTTGTTCACAGAAGTTATCTTACAATAAATGTGTGTATGTATGCGTATATATATTCTGCGTATCTCGAGAACCGTTCGTCCCACCGGCCTCAGATTGCTTTATTGTATTCTCATTCCAGTAGACTCACCTTTTAATTTGATCTCTTTATAAACTATTAACATCTCTGGGTTTTCTTTCTTTTGCAAAGACAAAACAGGCCGCGTGTTGAAGAATACATTGGAACTTGTGTCTATGTAAATGTTTCTCTGATGATGGCCCATCATCATCATCAAGGTGTTACGAGCCTTTCACATTGAAATGACACCTGACTGCAGTTAACTGCAGGAGAGCTGGGAGGAGGTGTTTCTCCACTCCAAGACAAAAGGGAGGTGTTGTTTATACTGGAGGAGAGCTGTGAGGAGGTGGGAGGAGGTGTTACTGTTTATACTCCTACATCAACACACTGGTCCTGCTCAGAGCCTCAGAAGCAGTGTTGCCATGTCCACTTAGTATAAGCCACTTTGGTCTTGTTTTTCTGTAAAGTCGACATATTGGTGGTTTGCAAGTTGCAGTAATGATGTTACATATTCTGATAACATTATGTAATGATAAAGCACACACAGAGTACATGTAGTAACCTTTATTAAATCAAACAAACGTTACCAATATCCCCCCAAGAGGGTTCTTTGAGTTTACAAAAAAAGGGGGAAAAAAAGTAATCCAAGAATGGAAATTGAAACAAACCATAGGCTTTATTCAACACATCATTTTAGCAGACCGTGTATTTTACTACGGGTGACAGCCGGAATGTAGACGGCACCCGGGAGCAGGTTGGGTTAGCGCCCCCCAGCCTGTGTATTCCGGAAGAAGCCCAACACACCCACGGTCAGGCCTTTCAAGCCACAAGCGGAGCCTGCAGCACCACCGTTGGGCGAGGTGGAACCTGCAGTACCATTGCGGCTCAAGAATCCACCACTCCTGAGTGAAATGTCTGTGGCTGAAGTCTGGTGCAACGCACATGTCCTGGACCTGATGAGAGCAGGAGTGGACATGGTGAGACGTAGGAGGGGCCCGGACAGGAGTAAATCCACAGAGCCTAGTCCTTCCAAGCACCAGAGTGAATGGTCCCGTCTTTCCCTAATGGGTCTGATCGTGGGTAGCTACTGGGACGTAAGTCGGGACTTGATCAACCCCGGCTGGGTCACCCAGGTGAGGGGTATGATGTTGCGAGACCTGAAACCCAGATGAGCTTGGGCTTCATCACTGAGGATACGTCCCAGGTGCATCCATGCAATGTTTTTTCCCCCGTTATAGTTATTCTATTTATAGTGACTCATAGGAATAGACTAGTGACAACCAGGAATAATCTGGTGACCACCAGAGAGACGGGTGACAGCCGGAAAGTAGGCAGCACCCGGGAGCAGGTTGGGTTAGAGCCCCGTGAGGAATTAAACTCATGGGTCATTTCTTGACCCAAATCATGGGTCATTTGTGTTAGGTCAAATTTCGGGGTCATTTCTCAGAGCCACAACCCTTCCTTGACTTATTGGGATATTATTTTGACCCAATTCCAGGGTTGTTCGAGTTAGGTCATATTTATCTGGGGGTGACCCGTTTTTGGGGTTAGTGGTAACCCATATACTTGGGTCAGTGGTCTAGCTTTTGGCCAATCAGGGGACAGGCACCATAAACCTGTTTGCAAAGCATGCTGGGAAAAGTATTTGTCTAGGTTTCCAGAGACATTTTCTAAGCTGTTGGGAGCTAAAAATGCTAATTATGTCATATCCATGTGTCTGACTGTCATATGTCTGAATTTGATTTGTCAGTATTTGAGCCTAAACCCTAACCGTAAGTGCTTGGCTGCTAGCTTAAGGTTGAGCTCCCTCCCCCAGCTGGTCTGAAAGAGAAGAACTCATGGTAATTTTGAGATAATTTGTTTATCTTCTCTAAACTATTCTGATTATAGTATTATCAACATTGTTGCATATATGTTTAATTATGCACTTTTATGTTGATATAACTAAACCTTGAACAAATCATCTGAGAAGAAACCCTGAAACATTTCTGATATTATGTTAATGTCAGATAATATTGGCATTGTCATTCTCCAGACCATGCATATGTAGGTTGTATAGCCCACTCATCCCAAAACTTGGGTTATATTGACTACAATCTTGGGTCATTTTAAACAAATAATTTGGTTATTTATTTGACCCAAATTATGGGTCAACATTCATAACCAAATTTCTTGCGTTAAAATAACCAAACTGGGCATCGGTCCCTATTTGACCCGTGAGTTGGATCAAAAATGACCCAAGTTGAGTTGTTTTTGACCCAGCAGTTTTTAGAGTGAAGAAGCCCAACAAACCCACGGTCAGGCCTTTAGGAGAGCAATTCAAAAACTTCGCTGCGCGGTTGATAAAAGCCGCCGGCCTCTCATTGAAAATTAATTGCTAGTAGGCGGTGACCGAGCCTAGTGTGAAACCCCCTTTATTCATTTTCAAAGAGAGGTGGGCAGTTATTTGGGCTGTGCAGAGAAGTTTAGGGGCGGCGAGGCAAGCGGCCGGGCGCAGTCATGTGAAATTAGTGCGAGCGTGCTCGTTCGTACATGCGTTCGCGGGCGGCAAGAGGTGGATTGTGTGTCCAACTTTTTAACCGATCGCTCTATTTAGAGTAATTGATTAGCCCTAGCTGGAAGGGCGCAGGAGGCCAGGCTATTTTTGGGTAACTCAGAAGCTTTCCTATGGCTGGAAAATTATAACCAACGTGTCTTTTATATTTTATTTGCAATAACATACATACATAAACATACTATTAAACACACGATCATACAGTAAACGCGATAGTTCCCATAAACCAGGCAATCTACTTTGACAAGTTGACTTAGATTATTGCGGTCCTACTCTGAGACTGTTCAGCTCTTTTAGTAGCCCTACCTCTAAGTCCACTATTGGCTAAAATTCCCCAACTACAGAAAATCCACAGGTTATAAACCTGTATAAAAACAAGCATATAACAACAGCAATTAATACACACATCACACAACAGTTTAGTACATCAGATAAGGCAATTTCTTATCCTATTCTCACCAATGGATCCTGGCGCTCTGCTTAAAGGTCTTTCCTCTCCGGTGGTCTGTGTGAATCTAAATTACCACATCCTGCCTGCTAGCTACGAAAATGCTGGTGGCCTCTATCGGCCAATCAGGTTCTGAGTTCACTCTCTGTCTGTTATTTGAGCCCTGGACTTTGGGGGCTTGCCCCCTGTAGTGGTGGTCTCTTTGTCTTAAGTTATCTATTCACTAAGTGTGGCCTGGCCAAATGAACATAACACATTATTGGTTGACTGGATCAAGAAAATAGTGAGATGCACTTTAAGCATATGACGGCGGAAATACAACGATTCATACATTTGGTTACTTGATAATACATACAGTACAATACGATAAAAAGACAGTTTCTCAGTTATTTCTCTCTCTCCCTCTGAGAGGGCATTTGACCCCCTGATGAGTGTGGGGGTTTTATGATCCAGTGGTCTCAGTCTCCTCACATTCCAGGCTGCAGGGTCATTTTTATGGCTTGATTCTTTGTTAACTTCTACAGATTACAGACTTGAGTCATTTCTGGATAAATTCTATACAATTTGACTTCCATAATTTGAATACACTCATGACAGTACGAAAATAATTGTACACCCCTCACCTCAGCCTAATATAATTCTCAATTTTTTAGGCTGATAAAAAATGTCCTGTTCTTAATTGTTATTTTTTATTAGATTTGCACTCGTTTAACCCTTAAGTGCTGTTCGGGTCATTTTGACCCGTTTTACATTTTCATTTGGAAAAAAAAGGTAGAAGTTAAAAATGTTTCCACCTGAAACTCACTGGCCTTAAAGATTCTTCTGAGATGAACATGTAAAAAAAATATTTTTGCACTACACCCATGCTACACCCCCCTCATATTTTTTGAACCTTAAGTGCTGTTCGGGTCATTTTGACCCGGAAGCACAGAAATACACAGTATTATGCCAAAACACAGACACACAGTCACCCCCACTTCTAACACCCCCCTTCCGAAGCCCCATTCCGAACCCTCCCCCCCTTCCTAGAAGCATGAGCAATATTGCCCAGTATTAAATGAAGTCGTTTTTTTTACATGGATTTCAGCTAAATCAGTAAAAACGCCTAGCTCTTTCAGTGTTTAATGTGATATAGCAAAGCAGAAATGCAAACATTTACCAAATATATCATATGAATTGTTTGGTATTGAGTCAAAGTCAATGTATCATGATGATTTGTTAAGTTAACATTTATATTAGTGTTGTTTTTTTTAAACCAAATATCCACCGGGTCAAAATGACCCGAACAGAACGAAGGTGTAGTGAATCTGAACAGAACTTAAGGGTTAAATGTTCATTCCGTTAAATTCTTCAAGTTTACATTTATCCTGCCCCCCTTAGTTTATTTTTACCTTTACTTAATTTTCCCATCTTATTAAACAAATCTTCAATTGAATGGTAGCAGAGGATGGTTCGGTTTATTGACCTCTGGTGAAGTGTTATTTTTTACACCCCACCCCTCACCTTAGTTTATGTAACTTCTTGCTTTTCTTAGTTTGGATAAGTTTGACTCTACTGATGATAGTTCACAAATAATTTCGTATTTCAAATTTCTTAAAGCAATTCCCTTGGTGGGTTTAGTCAATTTCTCAAATTTCCTGTGGAAAATAGCAGATCTACAGAATTGTTGTATTGATTCTTTTCACGCTAACACTTCAAAGGTTAAATTCCGTTCCAATTACAATAAAAACCCATACATTTCATTTTATCATTTCTTATCTTTCTTCTTCCTGGACAACTCATGGTAAAACAATTACTTTACATTGAATACTGTTTACATAGAAATGATTTCGAATGTCTTTGGTTGTCGTTGATCGCCAATTTTCACTGGCTACTCGTCACTACTTTCCCTTTCTTTTGCGGGAAAGCAAACTACTTTTCTTTCCACTTGATTTTGGCCCGTGCAGCCTTGGTGTGTGAGTGCAGTTTTGCAAAACTCTTCTTTACTGTACGCGTGACAGTGGTGAACAACGGTTCGGTGAGTGCGCATACGTCTTCAAAGTAGTCCATAATGTACTTCTGGTCTTCAAGTGATAAGTCTTCCCAGGACAAAATCTCACTGTCAACCTGCTTCACTGAGGTTGCCACTGGATGGCGTGAGAGCGTGCCAGTGACGGTTTTGACAGCCGTGGTGTGTGGTGTGTGATCACGAGTGACAGCTATCACTGGACCCCTGCTCGATGCATTTTGTGTGGTGTGTGTTGCAATGAGTGAGCCATCTCCGGCCTCCTTAGTGCGGGAGACAGCCACGGCTGATTTTGCCCGCCCCACTGCGGGGTTGACAGTTGACGCGTCGACGGCGTCCCTGATGACGGCATGCTGGTTGGCGACGAGCCCTCTGGTTGCTGCGTCGGTGTTGCTGGATGTGGTGTCGTATGATGTGGTCGTTGCGACGGCGTTGTGGGACGTGGCGGCCTCGTCCACTCCCTCTGCTGGTGCGTAGCTTGTGCTTAGGATGGCTACCTCTTGGGCGGCGGCGTTCTCCGACAGGAAGTCGGTAGGCTGAATGGTGACGAGCCCTCTGGCGTAGTCTGGCGTAGTCGATGTGGCGGCGGTGGCGTCTCTGTCCACTCCAGTTGCTGGCGTGTCTTTCGGGCGTGGCTCTGGGTCGGTGTCTTTTCCCGACGTGAAGGGCGACTTGCTTCCATCTGGGTCCTGCTTAGCTGACTTGTTTCTGGACGGCGGGCTTGCTTCTGCTGCGGTCTCTGCGACAGTGCTCTCAGTGGCGGCTGTGTGCTGGTCTCCCGGTGCTGGAAAATCCCCAAGGGCACCTTTATCTCCCTCTGGAGTGTGGTCAGGGCCACAGATGTGTGGCTCCGTGACCTTGAACATGGACTCTGCGGTCGCCCCCTCTTTTTCTGGTGCGGCGACTGTGGTACGGGACTCCGTCCCGGTCATCTTCTCTGCTTGTCGTGTGGCGTCAGCCGTGGCAGGCTGTGTGGCTGGGATGCTGCAGTCTGCGACAGCTGCAGTCTCTTGCTGGATGTCAGGTGGCTTCTCTGACACCTCGGCTTGCTCTCCAGCTGTGATCCCCGGCGCGTCCTCTGGTGGGAACTGCTCACCGGTTTCCTCCCTTCCTGTAGGGAATAAAAACACTGGTTCCTCTGGTCGTCCTTGGCCTCCTGGTGGGCCCGCTGCTGGTACTGCTTCTCTCTCTGGCGTGCCGACAGAACCACTGATGTGTGGCTCCGCGGTCAGGACCAAAGGCTCCGTGGACGTCCTCGCCTCTTCCGGAGCGGCGACGGTGGCTGTGATTGAGAGTGAGGCGTGGACTGCCGGCCTCGTAGCTCTCTCCTCCTGCTGCAGCTCGTCTCTGGCGGACGGCTCCCCCTCTGGCGTGGATTGCTCTGTAGGGGTTAAAAAGAACAGTGGCTCTCCTGGGCCCACTGCGGCTGGCATCAAGGCCCCCACCAGGACTGGTGGGTCCTCTGCTGCTGGTGTGGACGGCTGGACGGGGAGGCCCTCGGCTTCCCCCCCGCTGGTCTGTGCTGTGGGACATCCTGCTGTGTCTCCTGGGTTTACGACCTCCCCCACACTTGGTTCTGCTGATGTGGATGGTTGGCCAGGGAGGCCTTCTTTGATCTGCTCTCTCTCACTTGGCTCTGCTCTGCGGGCTGGGCTCTTTGTTGCTGGATCTGGGTATACTAGTATTCCTAGCATGCTATCAATCTTTTCCATATAGGATTTCTGAATTCCCTGAATGGCCTGGGTATCTTTTTTCGCACTTTTGATATCATATTCAAATATATAATATTCTTTTGGGTTAACCTCTTCCATAGCCTTTATGTACTTCTCGTTCGTCTCTTTGAGCTTGGAAAACGAATTTTGTATCGCTTCTTTTGCAGTCTTCAATTCAATCACGGACATATCTCGCGAAGCGAGCCTGCAGTAGGAAATAGACCATTCCATCGAGCGATAAAAAGTGGCACTTTTTAGTTTCTTAACTTCTTCCATGGCTGTTTGTTTTATCTGCTTCCTTTAGAGATAAGGTTTTGCTGTGGTTCTGTGTTTCACTGGTTTGTTTACTTTACTGGGTGGCTGCCCCCCTTCCTTTTTTAGTGGACAGCGGGTGCAATAAAACGTACCCTCCCCCTACTTTTGTGGGATCTTGGGTGCACGTTGAGAACAATGGACTACTAGCTGTGACCTGCTTGCAGGATTCCACATGGCTTTTATGCCTCCACTTTAGTTAAATGACCATAAGTTATTTTCCGAGATTCCCTCTCTAAACTTCTATGGCTTAAACAACACTGTTCTGACTGCTCTTAGGCGCAACACTTATTTTTAGATACAACACTGATTTGATTCAAAGGTCTGCTTACAGACTGCATTAATGATTTCACTTTCTAGATTGGCAGCACTGCCGCAGCATACGTTTAAACTCTACGTTTTTTAGGCTCCGTTTTACAACTCCTTTTGGCTATGTTTTAAAACTGTGCACTGGTTAACTCTACCATGGTTTAATAACTCTGCTGTTGTTTTAATACTGTACCCAATAGTAGCAACACTAACGGTTGCCTACCATGGTTTCTAACTGTCCAACTTTTTAACCGATCGCTCTATTTAGAGTAATTGATTAGCCCTAGCTGGAAGGGCGCAGGAGGCCAGGCTATTTTTGGGTAACTCAGAAGCTTTCCTATGGCTGGAAAATTATAACCAACGTGTCTTTTATATTTTATTTGCAATAACATACATACATAAACATACTATTAAACACACGATCATACAGTAAACGCGATAGTTCCCATAAACCAGGCAATCTACTTTGACAAGTTGACTTAGATTATTGCGGTCCTACTCTGAGACTGTTCAGCTCTTTTAGTAGCCCTACCTCTAAGTCCACTATTGGCTAAAATTCCCCAACTACAGAAAATCCACAGGTTATAAACCTGTATAAAAACAAGCATATAACAACAGCAATTAATACACACATCACACAACAGTTTAGTACATCAGATAAGGCAATTTCTTATCCTATTCTCACCAATGGATCCTGGCGCTCTGCTTAAAGGTCTTTCCTCTCCGGTGGTCTGTGTGAATCTAAATTACCACATCCTGCCTGCTAGCTACGAAAATGCTGGTGGCCTCTATCGGCCAATCAGGTTCTGAGTTCACTCTCTGTCTGTTATTTGAGCCCTGGACTTTGGGGGCTTGCCCCCTGTAGTGGTGGTCTCTTTGTCTTAAGTTATCTATTCACTAAGTGTGGCCTGGCCAAATGAACATAACACATTATTGGTTGACTGGATCAAGAAAATAGTGAGATGCACTTTAAGCATATGACGGCGGAAATACAACGATTCATACATTTGGTTACTTGATAATACATACAGTACAATACGATAAAAAGACAGTTTCTCAGTTATTTCTCTCTCTCCCTCTGAGAGGGCATTTGACCCCCTGATGAGTGTGGGGGTTTTATGATCCAGTGGTCTCAGTCTCCTCACATTCCAGGCTGCAGGGTCATTTTTATGGCTTGATTCTTTGTTAACTTCTACAGATTACAGACTTGAGTCATTTCTGGATAAATTCTATACAATTTGACTTCCATAATTTGAATACACTCATGACAGTACGAAAATAATTGTACATTGTGGTCAGCTTTTCTTTCTGCGGCTGGCGCACAGGAGGACGAGAGAACAATGGCTTCTAGGTGTAATATCGCCTGGCGTTTACTCGTGGAGCGATTGTGTTTCTGTCTCCAATAGCAAACACAGTCATACTGGGTCAATATGTGCAACATGAACTGTTAAACATTACAGCATCAAATGTCAAATTGTGGAGTCAAATCATGTGTGTTTTGTACTTGTATGGGGGAATTACAATTTCTTCAGATGTGCAGGGACTATGTCTATTGGCCAGTTTCTGTCTACTGTGGCCCCACCCCCTTCATCTGATTGGGCCACCAGAATCTCAGTGAGTATTTAGCAGGGCTGTGTTCATGTTTGATTACATTTTAGTCTGCGCAAGTTGTTAAGGGCCAAACTTGCTTTATCTCTTGGTTGGTGTATTTGTCAGAGCTACCTTTGAGAAATGTCTTTACTACAAACACTGAAGTCCTTGGTCAATGAGAGACTATCTGCAGCTGCTGAAGAGATATTTGGGACTGTTGTACAGATTGTAACCGAGTATGAAGACGAGGCTTTAAGCTTGAAGCAAGAAATTGACCACAAAAACAGACTACTGGATATGGTTTTCAAACTATACAGAACAGGTTGGTACAATTATTTTACAATACACTAATTCAATAATATTTGTTTTATTTATATTCAATTAGTGAGACCAATAGGCTTTTGTTATCCATGATGGAGTTTTGTGAGGATTAGTTCGAGTTAATTCATATTGTTTTTTCTCTTGTGGTCTGGGCTCAGCACCTTTGAATATTTTCTGTTTACAAGTGAATCACCAGAAAGCACAGATGAAACAGTAGCCTAGCTTCTAACAGTGCAATGTTGTGTATGCCATTTTGAAAGCATTTCAGACCAGTTGTTCTGGGAATGACATATACATACAGGATAATGGTGTTGAAATGTTGTATCCTACATTGCTAATCCAATGTTGTGAATATATTGCCATCTAAAGTACAACTATACCTAAAAGGGACAAATTGTCACAATGTTCCACAACAGTAGAAGTGGTTTACTGAATTATAATGGTGGTAAAAATCCATAAACACGCATAGGGTTAGGATTTAGAAATGTAACATACATATCTTGATATGTGAATATCATTGGTATGGGAGCTCACAATAGAAAGAAAACATTGATCAAAACAGCCAGATGTGGTTCCAACAGCAGATGTTTGTTTAAACAGCCTACCACAGCGACAAAACAAGTGACAATACATGGATGAATGTATATTTCAAGCATTTAATGGGTTTGTCTCATTTTGTCTTCTGCCTAGACATCCTCCAACTCCCTTTGTGTAAAGAGCGGGTTTACCCTGAACAACAGAACATGAACTCCAGTCTGGTCCAGGAGGAACCACAGATTAAAGAGGAACAAGAGGAGCTACTTCTAAGACCAGAGGAGGGGTTGACATCACTAGCAGTGAAACGTGAAGATGATGGTGAAAACAGAGAGACAGAGCCTGTAGCCAGCAGCCCAGATGAACACATGAAAACAAAAGCTGATGTAGAAGACTTTGGAGAATCACAACCAA
The DNA here is from genome assembly GCF_963921795.1 of Nannobrachium achirus. NCBI lineage: Eukaryota > Metazoa > Chordata > Actinopteri > Myctophiformes > Myctophidae > Nannobrachium > Nannobrachium achirus. The sequence continues at coordinate 87,732,212 of NC_137810.1, forward strand.
CTAGTGATGACCATCTTCTCTCTTCACACTGTTCTGAATCTCTCACTGAAGACAGTGATGAGTGGGAGGAGACCAGTGTGTCAGCTTTAAACACACTGGAAACATGTATAACACAACATATGGAAGGACAACAATTGTCTTTGAGCAAGAACCCGACCCAGGGCCTGAAATCAACAAAACAAATGAAATTCCACACAGAGAAGAAAGACTTTATTTGTAAAGATTGTGGGAAAATATTCAGCTATGAGAGCCATCTGAAGAGGCACACAATGATTCATACAGGCGAAAAGCCATTTACTTGTACAGTCTGTGGTAAAGGCTGTCTTCACATGAGTAATCTAAAATCACACATGAGGACTCATACAGGCGTATTTCCCTATACTTGTACAGTCTGTGGTAAAGGCTGTGTTAGCGCAGGTAAACTAAAAACACACATGATGACTCATACAGGCAAAAGGTCATTTTGTTGTACAGTATGTGGTAAAGGCTGTCTTCACATGGGTGATCTAAAAAGACACATGAGGACTCATACAGGCGAAAAGCCTTTTTCGTGTGCAGTTTGTGGTAAAAGCTTTGCTCACACACGTAATCTAAAAACACACATGAAGACTCACACAGGGGAAAGACTTTAGTTTAAGTTAGTTCACACAGACACATGAATGATCATTCAGTCTAAGCCAAGGCAAGGTGACAGTATAAAGGACACTAAAGCAGAGAAATCATATAATCTCACAATATATAAAAATAAACATGAATAGTTTATTGTGATGGATTTTGCTTCGCTTGCTCCAGGACAGTAGAATAGTGTCTGCACCACATTTGTCAAAAGTCATATTCAATAATCTTCATGCTAAACATGCAGTATGTTCATTAATATGCATGGAAGTGTAGTGATGTGCGGAAGCATCATTAAAAGTGCCGACAAGCTGCTTGGTTTGTGTAGCTGTTCACTGTGTGTTGACATGTGTGTTGTCAATACTTTTTTTAACAGTTTGAAAAGACATGTACAGACAATACAATAACTTGTTTATATTCTACAGTGTTTTGTGTCCTTATAAAGTTGCTTTGTAAACTCAAAGAACCCTGTTTATACATTGGGAAGGGGGGGGGGGTGATACACTTTGTTTGTTTGATTTAATAAAGGTTTCAACTCTACAGGTCCTTTCTCAGAATGTGTACCATAACTACTTTGAACAAAACAGGAGGAATCACTTATTCATTTTACAGCCTGCACATATTGTGCTTTTATGCTTTAACTATTATTACATGATGGAAGTACATATTTATTTTTACAGTCTACATACCTAGTTAGTGTGGTTGCCTACAGGGCAATCCGGAATACAGAGTAACCCCAACCTCTAGACACTAGAAACCCTGCTGGGTCACTGCTTCATTCACTGCTTCATTTTACAGCCTGCAAGTCTTGTGCTTAAACTATTATTACATGATGGAAGAAAGTATTCATTTTACAGTCTGCATACCTAGTTATAGTCCAGCGTTGTTATTATTTAATAACAAAACCCCCAACGTCCATTGTGTTCAATGGATTCTTCGTCAGATTCGTCTATGCTGGTAAGACTGAATACATTTTGATATTGATTGAACTGTGGACAAGGTTTGTGTGTGAATACTTTATTAACAGTTTGTAAAAGAGGATTTTAAGTGTGTGACTGCACCGAGTCACTGACCAGACGTGCAGTGCGTAGCCTACTTATGTAATTACCTAAAACACTTTCACAAGCCACAATGTGGCTTAACATTATTAATGGTAACAAGCAGGCACGCTGCATGCACTCACTGCACATTATAACATGTTTGATAGTGAGTGTAAATCAGTGGCTTCCTCAAAGAAAAAGAAATTAGGCGAAAAAGCGTTGAAAACATACGGTTCGGGCCTCGGCTCGGGTCGGACGCTTTTTCATGATTAATGCTCGGACGTTGACTCGGGTCGGACAGAAAACTGTCGGACACGGGTTCGGAATGGACAGAAAAAATGGGCCCGATCCCAGCTCTAGTGTGTGTGTGTGTGTGTGTGACTGTGTGTGTGCGCGCGTCTCTTTTTCTCTCTCCGTCTCTTTTTCTCTCTCCGTAGCTCTCTGCAGTACAGAGTATCTCTATCTCTGCTGTAGAGAGAGTGCAGTTTGTAGTTTGAAGGAGCAGCTGCTGTTTTTGTGATGTGAAAATGTTAGATTTTGAGATGGTGTGAATATATTTGGTAATATTTTTTTTCTAAATAAGTTAAAAGTCCCAAACTTTGTCAAAGGGTGGGGAAGAGTGTCAGCTAGGGGTACTTTCTGTTAAGTACTTTTCTCGTCAACCTACGTCTGTGGCTTGATTGCCTAATCAATGATTCTCGTCAATCTACCTCTGTGGCATGGAAAGTGTTATTCACAGTAGTTATGGTACAAGTTTTGATAACATTATGTAATGATGAAGCACACAGAGGACATGAGGTGGTGAAACCTTTATTAAATCAAACAAACATTATCAATATCCCCCACCCCCCAGGTATAGAGACGGTTCTTTGAGTTTACAAAGCAACTTTATAAAGACACAAAACACTGTAGAATGTAAACGAGAACTCCAACTATAGGACCCCCAATGGAAAAGGGAAACAAAAAACATGTAGGTGTAGTGATACGCGGAAAAGGGGATTGAACCCGGGACTCCCACTCACCAGTCCAACGCACAACCAGTCGTGCTAATAGGGCTGAGATCGATAAGCAGGGCTGTTGTCGCTGGTTCATGGCTGGTACTAACTGGTACTAACTGTGGGGGCTACATAGGCTTGGAAAAAATAAATTGAACAGACCTTGTATTGTTCACTCTATATATCTTTGCAAACTGTTAATAAAGTATTCAATCAATAAAAAATGATTTCTGGCAATTTCACAATCCAAACAACACCCATCATAACAACACATTAATTATTGCATTGACATAATGATAAACGAATATGACTTGTTAAATTCTGACAAATGTGGATAAACAGTGTTCTACTGTTCTGGAGCAAGCAAAACAAAAGAGATTATATGATTCCTCTGCTTTAGTGTCCTTTTCATGGTCATCCTGGCTTAGACTGAATGATCATTCATGTGTCTGTGTGAACTAACTTACACTAAAGGCTTTACCCTGTATGAGTCTTCATGTGTGTTTTTAGATTGCCCCTTTGATTGAAGCTTTTACCACATACTGTACAAGAAAAGGGCTTTTCGCCTGTATGAGTCCTCATGTGTGTTTTTAGATTACTAGCGCTAATACAGCCTTTACCACATACAGTGCAAGAAAAGGGTGTTTCCCCTGTATGAGACATCATGTGTATTTTTAGAGTACTTGTGCTGAGACAACCTTTACCACATACGGTACAAATATAGGGCCTTTCTCCTGTATGAGTCATCATGTGTGTTTTTAGATTACTTGTGCTAACACAGCCTCTGCCACAAATGGTACAAGAAAAGGGCCATTCACCTGTATGGATCATTGTGTGCCTCTTCAGATGAGCCTTATGATTAAACATTTTGTCACACTCTGTACAACTAAACATTTTCTTCCCTGTGTGACCCCTCATGGATTGAGTTTGTTTTGATGATTTCAGGTCCTGGGACAGCTTACACTGTCCTCCCACATGTTGTGTCTTGTGTGATTTCAGTTTGTTTAAAGCTGACTGATCTCCCCTGGTCTCCTCCCACTCATCACTATCTTCAGTTTCTGATTCAGAACAGTGTGAAGAGAGAAGATGGTCATCACTAGTTGGTTGTGATGTTCCACATTCCTCTACATCAGCTTGTGTTTTCATGTGTTCAGTTGAGATGCTGGCTACAGGCGCTGTCTCTCTGTTTTCATCATCACCTTCACTTTTCACTGCTAGTAATGTCAATGTTGACCCACCAGCCTCTTCCTCCTGTTCTTCTTTAATCTGTGGAGGTTGTTGTTCCTCCTGAACCAGACTGGAGCTCCACTCCTCTCTACACACAGGGGTGTGCAGGAAGTCTAGGAAAAATATACAATGAGACTTTACTGCAGTGTTCCCTCAGTTCACTGAAACATTGGAGCACACTCATCCTTCAGTGCCCAGGTGCAGATACACACACAGAACAAAATAAAATAAAGTCTGCACTCGCTTAAAAAATGGGTTAATCTACACCCAGTAGCGGCCCACCTTCTCCAATAACATAAATAAAGACAGGGTGCTTGAAACTTACTGAGATCCAGGTGGTCTTCAGGTTCCTGTTTAAGGTGGTCTTCAGGTTCCTGTTTAAGGTGGTCTTCAGGTTCCTGTTTAATAGAAACAGTCCTTCCTGGAGAACTGATCTTCACCTGCACCAGACTGGACTCCACACACTGGTCTGGAATGAAGAAATGAAAGCATGAAAACTTGAAGGACTTTGTGACGTGAATAATAAGGACTATGGTGTAATATGAATACAAATTTGAACTAATTGATTGCTTTCATTAATATATATATATATATATATATTGCATGTTTGAGTGATGAAGCATCCCAAACCTTACTAGCGAACTAGTTTGCATTGTTTTCAAAGGAGATGGTGGGCAGGATCAGGAAACAGAGAAATGAACTTTCACGCAACATTGTACATCGGAGCAAATGGAGAATCTGAGTTGTTGACTTGTAAATAGAAAACTACAAGGGAAGAAGTATTATAAATTATCTAGAACTAATCCCCACAAAATCCCACCATGTATATTAAAGCAACAATGGTCTAACTAATTGAACACAGTTAAACCACATATTATTGACTCTTATAACATGCATTTCTTTAAAGTTATTGTACCAACCTGCTCTGTACAATTTGATGTAGGGTTTTAAAACCATGTCCAGTAGTCTGCTTTTGCAGTCGATTTCTTGCTTCAAGCTGAAAGCTTCGTCCTCATACTCTGTTACAATTTGTCCAACGGCCCCAAATATCTCTTCAGCAGCTGCAGATAGTCTCTCATTGACCAAGGACTTCAGTGTTTGTAGTAAAGCCATTTCTCAAAGGTAGCTCTCTGAGTTTCTGTGACAAATACACCAACCAAGAGAAGCACATTTAGTCCTTAACAACTTGCAGTGACTAAAGTGTAACCAATCATGAACAGAGGCCTGCTAAATACTCACAGAGATTCAGATGGCCCAATCAGAGAATGGGTGGGAGGGGCAACAATAGACATGAACTGGCCAATAGTTGAACCCTTTAAGTCCCTGCACATACGTATGAACTCCCCCATACAATACAAAATACACATTTTGTCATGACTTTACAATTTGACATTCGATTGCTGTAATAATTAGCAGTCTGTGTTGCACATGTATAGCACCCATTCTTGAGAATTGTGACAAAACCTTTATTTACACATTTATAAAATATGTTTAATTTTGTTTGGATTTAGAATGCCTGGCAGAGTTGATTTGTTATGGTTGGGGCACACCAGGAATTAACGAAATGTGGTGCATTTATAAAAGAAAACATGTGTTTTAAATTGTGAATCCTTGTCTGGAACAAGGGTGATTTCTGTCAGAATGCATGTTCTGCATGTTTAGATTAATTAGTGTGTTAATAAATGATGATTATTTGAAATGGTTTAGTAGGACATGTTCAACATTCTCAAGAATGGGTGATTATAGTATAATGAAACAAAACACAATATAAACTCAACCATGAGTAGGCAGTATCACTGGGTTTGCTGTTACATTGTTTGCTCAAACAGAGCTAATTGGTGTTTTGTAATCATGTCCACTTCTAATCTTGCAGGTTTAAATTAAGACTGATGTTTACTGTGTATCATCTTGAGAAAGTAGAGGATCCAAAAAATATTGCAAGGCATTTGAATTTAAATTAGGGGAAAACTGATAAACTTTAACCCCTAGTATCCCCGTGTCGATGTGTTTGTTCATCACATCACAGATTGATGAAACCTATATTCTCACATCTAAGGATCCTGAAATACTTCTGTAGCACTCAACAGCACTCAGCACTTACAAGCAAGGACAGCACACAGTAATACATACAACAACTAATCAATGTTAATACATTAAATCATAGAAATAGTAATCCAAAAAAGTAAGTAGGCCAAAAACCTATTCAATACATTTAAAAAACAATCAAACGGAATAATCTGTACACCAAAGCTATACACACTGAAGCTCAATGTACTAGTTCTGACTACGGCAGAAGCTAAGGAGTCTGCAGTTCTAATTGCAATGTGGAGTTCATTACACAGTGTGAGGGCCAGAAGAGTCTGGAATGAGTGGACCCTTGATGTAGTTGGTTACTGAATTAATACTACTGAATTAATACATGTTGTGTTTTAATAAGCTTGTATCCCAGTCAGAGCAGTAGACAAATGATTTGCTTTACAGGATTACATGTTTCATGAATCTCTGTTTCATGACCTGATTTTGGACAGTTAGCTTCAATCATCAAAGTCTGCTTTAACATTTAACCCAGTTAGAGAGTAGGGTTAGGGATAATAACCCAGTTAGAGTGTAGGGTTAGGGATGTTATGTTCAACTATAGCTTCAGCTACAGTACACTGCCAGACAATACATTATGTTTTATTTGGATTAAATCTACTATATGTTTATAGAGCAAATACAATTGCAGAGGGTGGTAATGTTCACATTTGAAAACCAGCAATGTCATTTCACCAAGTCTTGTCTACAGCTGTGCCTATTTATGCATTAACATACATTGTCTGCATTGGCCCTCACAGCATGTTTCGAATAGGCCTGTGTAGCTTGGTCACAACAGCCAATAGCATTTGCATTGCAGTTGATCTCAGGTGGTGTTTGGGAAGTGGCGCGTGCAGGTGTGATCCGCATTACCATTAATGGAATGTTGATTTACTTGCTATAATAAGGGATATAAAGGACCATATCCCTGCTCCCTGTCTCTTCAATAAAACCATCTGGATGAGGCCTAATGACTGGACCTTTACATGTGTATGCGAGGGCAGAGCACCTCAAATACATGACGCCATAGTGTGTTGGTAGAACAATAGCAGGCTTTGCATAAAGGCCATCACATTAAGTCCTCAACTACATCCTCACATTCAGTATTAAAAACGACAAGGAGAGAGCTGAGCAGAAAATGTTGGTCCAAAGAAAACTGTACAATGTTTTTGGTATTGTGTTATTCAAAAGCATTCAAAAGCAAAATTCTCCCAATACGAACTGGCATTGGGCTCCTTGCACAACTCAACAGCAACAATTTTCTCCAAAATTAACTGGCATTGTGGTGGCTCCATGCAGTAAAGAAATTAATTGGCACAAAGACATTCAAAGGAATGTTTGTACACAACACAACAGCAACAGGAATGTTTGTACACAACACAACAGCAACAGGAATGTTTGTACACAACACAACAGCAACAGGAATGTTTGTACACAACACAACACAACAGCAACAGGAATGTTTGTACACAACACAACAACAACAGGAATGTTTGTACACAACACAACAGCAACAATTCTCCCAAAACCTGGCGTTGTGGTGGCTCCATGCAGTAACAAAGTTTACAAGTAACAGGGTATCAATAAGCAAAATAACATTTAAACTATACAACTCGACAAGAACCATATAAACAAACGCCTAAAGCCTTAAGGGCATGGTCATGCACTTTTTTTCTACCTATGAGGGTGGATCCTGCCAATGCATTTCAATGGGAATCGATAAGTTGCTGCCATTTGCAGATTTCTGCAAATAAAAAAAATGCATTGGCAGAATCCACCCCCATAGGTAGAATCTAAGTGGTATTTTTACTCTGGCACAAGTTCACGCAGGACTGCCATCAGGTCTTCCATGCCGTTCAGGCTGAAGTGATGCTCGCCGAAACCGCCGTCTCTGCATTTGGGGCAGTTTGGGGAGGTTCGCACCCATTTATCAATGCAGGCGGCACACCCTAGCAGACTCCTGCAGCAAAGAGCCACCACAATCCCAGTCATGGTATCTGTAAGAAACATATCAGAATAGTTTTGTTAACCACATGAAACCTACCATCCCCATTGGGATTATATTACAGGAAAACATTTGTAAACTAGAAAAGAACATTTCTAAAACATTTTAAGTGTGCCTGCAGCTCAACCAATAGTTGAACCCTTCAAGTCCCTGCACATCTGAACTCCCCCTACAACATACACATTTTAATGTGACATTTGATTGCTATAATGTTTAGCAGTGTTGCACATAGGCCTATATAGCACCCATTATTGAGAATTGGGACAAAACCTTTATTTTTATTTTATGTTTTATCTAGCTTAGAGCTCTATTAATACGAATATAATTACACAATGTTAAACTAGATTTAATTGATATAGGCCTACTGATATCTATTAGGTGCATTTCATGTGTTTGGTACAAACATTTAAAAAACTGAAACAAGGGTTATGGCATGTCATAATAATAGGCAAACATTCACAGAAAGTGAATGTGATGCAAATCGACACTTTTGTTAGCTTTTACATCAGCTGTTTTGGTCATTTGGTAGGAAAGGGGGGACAGTCAAAAAAAAGTGGTTCATGTAGCATCACTATGTTAACCTGTTTTATATTTAGGATAGTTGAAATCCTATGAAAATAGTGTTGTGCATTGTGAACTAGAAGATCAGCTTTTAATACAACTATACTTACATATTTTGTAAAGTAGGTTTAATTGATATAGGCCTACTGATATCTGTTTGGTGCATTTCATGTGTTTGGTAAAAACATTTAAAACTGACAAAATAGGCCTACTGATATCTGTTTGGTGCATTTCATGTGTTTGGTAAAAACATTTAAAACTGACAAAATAAAAAATTAAATGTTATTCACTAGTAAACACTCCAGTGCAAAGAGCTTTGATCAGCCAAATCCCAGAAATAAGACAAGAGATGATATGTAAACATGGGGGTGGTTTAGGTGTTTCAGGGGGATCCCAGCAAACCATGTGAATCCCCATAATAATCATTAGTAACAGAATTAAAAACGGCAATAAACTGATTGAGCGCTAGGTCAGGGTCTTGAAATTCATTGACCCTTTCCAATCCATAATTACGTAAATCATACGAAAAGCCCTGTTCTCTAAGAACTTTAAAATTACGTTTTCTAATCGCCCGCCCAATTGTTTTAGTCCCTTTAGGGATAGGGAATGATCGCTAGCACCTTGAGTCAATACCCCACTGTATGGGTATTTGGATGGTCTATTTGTTAGAATTATGTCAATCAGAGAAGAGTTAGAGGGGTTATTTACATTAGGTCTAGTGGAATGCTGAATCAACTGAGATAGGTTTGTATCTAAACAAATCTGCTTGAGACGAGCAGACTTGTTCGTTAGCCAATCCAAGTTCATATCAGATAACACAAGGACCTCTGAGGACACATATTTGGATAGAAGCATCCCAAATTCTTCAAGGGCCAAAACTGGTGCTGAGGGAGGGCGATAAGCACCAATAACTGTACAGTGTATATCACCACCCAAACAAATATCTAAAATAATATATTCAAAGCGATTTGGAACAGATGACATTTCCAGTACGTGTGCAGCTAAATGTTCTTTGACAAAAATTACTATCCCACCAGCCCTTAATTTCCTGTCTATTCTAAACAAATTATAGCCATTTATGGCAATTTCTGTGTCCAATATGAGCTCAGTCAGCCAAGTCTCAGATATGACAAATATATCGGGGGAGCCCCCCTTTATCAGAATATTAATAAAATCAAGTTTAGGAGCCATACTCCCAATATTCAAATGCATACATTTTAAACCGTCACAAGCTTGCAGTTCTTGTGCAGTCTTCAGATCAGAACACATTACATTATTAATAAGTGCAGCGGGATTAATTTTAGGAACAATATTTATACAAGAAAGGTTACTCACTGTGACCCCCGTGGTCTTGAAACATGACGTGGCAAGCGCCTTATGGAAGGGGTTCTGGTAATAACAATGTGTGAAACATGGGCAGTTTGACCACCTGGCTACATTGTAACTTAATAAACATTGTTTTTCTTACATTCCTGACCATGTATTCATTAAATGACATAGGTTGTTTAATTGTAACAGTACCCCTGTGAAACTTGATATTATCATCATATTTACAAAACATTTTTTTATTTTTTTATTTTTTTACTTCTGGATGTGGATGCTCTACACAGGAAAACATTGGTGACTGACACACAATAACAGGCTGTACACAGCCTTTAGTTGATCACACATTAAATAATGCTCATCAAAAACAGGCACATGTTTAGGCACCATTAACACCAGTATTCTTTCACAAGTTAGTTGTTACTTGTGGGTGAGTATGATACTTTGTCATTGATTGGTCTAAAGTTTTACCATTCACATGTAATTCATTCAAAGTAATGTGTAAGGATGGTGTTCCACTGTTATTAAATGTCAACCATTGTCATTGCTTTGTCTGAAGAGAACAGTAGTGTGTAATGATGATGGCTCTTTTTTGACTCTCTTTTTAACATGACCATGTAAGGTGTTGTCCTTCCTCTGTGTGGTGTTTCACTCAAAGCCATTTACCTTTCAAGTCCCTGTAGAGACATTTTCATATGAGTGAAAGGAATGTGTGAAACACAGTGAATCAAATGATTGAGGTGTTGAGTTTTAGAACTACTTCTCTAGAATTAATCAAATCTGCTGATCATATAGGCCTATATATATCATCTCATATACAGACAGCACCGATCACGAACAGCACTGATCGCAGCTCTTGCACACTCTGCAGTCTAGTTGAGTTCATTGTGAGCTCACTTAGTCGCCCTGTCCCCATTTTTTGGCAACTGCAACTAGTCTTCTTTTTTCAGCTACGAATTCCATTAACCCTTAAGGTCTGTTCAGATTCACTACACCTTTGTTCTGTTCGGGTCATTATGACCCGGGGGATATTTGGTTTAAAAAAAAACAACACTAATATAAATTTTAACTTAACAAATCATCATGATACATTGACTTTGACTCAATACCAAACAATTCATATGATATATATGGTAAATGTTTGCATTTCTGCTTTGCTATATCACATTAAACACTGAAAGTTCTTGGCGTTTTTACTGATTTAGCTGAAATTCATGTAAAAAACTACTTTATTTAATACTGGGCAATATTGCTCATGCTTATAGGAAAACATGGAAATCAGACAATATTTTTATGAACCTTTTTTTTTTTTTCAACATGCCCATTAATTGAATACTTGAGGTTCAAGAACAGGACATCATTCTCACATAGAGCTGAACACACATGTGAACACACATGAACGTCACATATGAATATACCAAGAACAGGACATCATTCTCACATAGAGCTGAACACACATGTGAACACACATGAACGTCACATATGAATATACACTTGAACGTATACACTAGGACAGAGGTTTTCAAACACTTTGGTCTCAGGGCACCCCTGTAAACAACATTTTCATCCACAGCACCCCTGAATTACAGTGTTACTTTACAGCACCTTATGTTTATGTAAAATAATGTAAAATTTCCCCTAAGATATAGTACAGTCACAAGGAAAACTTCAGATAGGGGGCTTCGGAAGGGGGGTGTTAGAAGTGGGGGTGACTGTGTTTTGGCATAATACTGTGTATTTCTGTGCATCTGTGCCCCCCCCCCCCCCCATATGGTATGTATATGCAATGTAAATGCATATACATGTTGCATTGACTCACTGGTGACAGGGCATAACAGCCTATACTATTTGCATTGCAATTCTCTACCTGGACAGGGTGTTTATGTGTGAATGGTGTGTTCAGGTGTGATCTGCATTACCATTGATGGAATGTGGAATGATGGAAGGTCATTTGCAATTGCTTGGTCTGGTGTTTTGTCGATACCAATCATTACAGTAATGTCCCTAATAAGCATACTGCTCCACAACCTGTTGCATAACTTGGGCACAGAGAGGAGGTCCAAGTCTGTGGACCTCAGTTTTAGGTTTATGGAGGAGGTTTAGTTGTATGTGGGTGAGGTGAATATTGTAAATGGAAGGAAAACATACAATGTTCAGTTTTATCTGCAGGACAAAGTGTAAATGAGCAACACAGAGACTGCAGCAGTGGTTCCCACACTTTTCAGGTCGAGATCCAACAGAGATTCAACGTTTTCATGGGAAGCATTTTATATATTTTGTATTTTGCCTCTATGTATATGTAATGACACAATGTCACATAGCTCTGTTTACACAATGCTGTACCCCCTCCATATATTATGTTCCCCATTTTCAACGTTCAAATAAGTAAGTGTCACTTGTTATTGAGAGTGCTAAACGTGTAATGGCCTTATCATTCATATCAGACAGTGTGGGTGTGGGAAGTCCAATGATCTTGGAAGCAATATGGGTAATACTGTGAAGTTTGTTTCTGTTTGGCATGGACAATATGGTGAAGAAACGTGCAGAGCAGTACAACCAGTAGTGGTACATAATTCTGACAGAGGAGTAGTGGTAGAACCTTTATTAATCAAACAAACATTATAAAGACACAAAACACTGTAGAATGTAAACAAGTAATTGTATAGTACTCTGTATATGTCTTTGCAAACTGTTAATAAAGTATTCAATCAATCAAAACTAAGTGATGATTTCAACAGACTCTGGCTTCCATCAAATATATACTCTGACAAACAACACACATGTCAACACAGTGAACAGCTACACAAACCCAGCAGCTTGTCAGCACTTTACTACACCTACTACATTATGGCATGCATATCAATGAACATAATTATTGCATGAAATCTAATTAATATGACAAATGTGGACAAACACGGTTCTACCTTTCTGGAGCAAGCAAAGCAAAACCCAATCCAAGAAACAATTAATGTATATCAATGGTTTATTCATGATTAGTTTACTACTTACTAATACCTTACTAATAACATGTAAATGATGTTTAAAACAGTTATAAATGTTTAGGTAAACATTTACAAATGTCAATAAACAGTTTGTTCATGTTTATTACTCATCTACAAACTGCTTATAAATGATTTATAACAGGTCATTATTGTAAAGTGCTACCGAAAAGGGCTTTAATTGTCAGAGTTTGCTGGAGTGTCTTCCTTCTTCATACTCACCAGTCCAGACCAGTCTGAATTTGGATTCAGTCGTGTTGAACCCCTTTGTTATGTCCAGGCTACCCCGGTGACAGCCATGTCACCAGTGAGTCAATGCAATATGGTATGTAGGCCTATATGCATTTACATAATTTGTAAATAGACACAGTTTCTCCCCCTAGTTGTGAGCGTGTGAGTGAAAGCATACCAAATTAACAGGGTGGAAGCATTGCTATTGTGCAATATTCCAAACGTCATTCACATTCAAAGTGTGATTCAAAGGCCTCTGTCATAGATAAGCACTTCATGAGATTCATGCCATACATGTCTCTTTCTCTTGTCTTCAGCAGAGAAGTGGGATGATCCAGATGCCACTGGGGTTGTCCAGGTGACCCGGTGAAGGTTGATGTGATGATAGGAATAACACAATACCACAAAGTTTTCTTTGGACCAACAGACACTTTCTGCTCGGCTCTCTCCCTGTTGTCATTTTTAATACTGAGTGTAAGGATGTAGTTGTGGACTTAATGTGAAGGCCTTTATGCAGAACCTGCTATTGTTCTACCAACACACAGTACAGTGGTACAGTGCATGTTGTTGTCATGTATGTGAGGTGCTCTGCCCTCGCATACAAATGTAAGGTCCAGTCATTTATCCTCATGGTTTTATTGAAGAGACAGGGAGTAGGGATATGATCCTATATCTCTTGTAAGTAAATCAACTATAGTAAGTATGTCAGAATTAAGGGCCACATTCCATCAATGGTAATGCAGATCTCACTTGCACACACCACTTCACATGCACCACCTGAGATCAATTGCAATGCAAATGCTGTAGGCTGTTGTGACCAAGCTACACAGGCCCATTCGAAACATGCTGTGAGGGCCAATGCAAACAATGTATGTTAATGCATTAATAGGCACAGCTGTAGACTTTCACCAAGACTTGGTGAAATGACTTTGCTGATCTTCAAATGTGAACATTACCACCCTCTGCAATTGTATTTGCTCTTAAAACATATAATAGCTTAATCCATGCACAGGCAATAATACTTGTCCCAGACAAGGATTCCCAAATTAAAACATGTTTCTCTTGTATAAATGCACCAAATATTGTGAATCCCTGGTGTGTCTCAACCATAACACATTTTAGCCTTCTAAATCCAACCAAAATTAAACATGTTTTAAAAATGTGTAATTAGGTATATTATTATTAATGTAACTAGTAAAACATAACAAAATAAAGGGGTTTTCACAATTCTCAAAATGTGTATTTTGTACTGTAGGGGGAGTTCAGAGACTTGAAGTGTTCAACTATTGGCCAGTTTCTGTATATTGTTGCCCCACCCACCCATTCTCTGATTGGGCCATCAGACTCTCTGTGAGTATTTAGCAGGGGTCTGTTTACATTTGGTGACACTTTGTGGTGACACAGAAACTCAGAGAGCTAGCTTTGAGAAATGGCTTTACTACAAACACTGAAGTCCTTGGTCAATGAGAGACTATCTGCAGCTGCTGAAGAGATATTTGGGGCCGTTGGACAAATTGTAACAGAGTATGAGGACGAAGCTTTCAGCTTGAAGCAAGAAATCAACCACAAAAGCAAACTACTGGACATGGTTTTAAAACCCTACATCAAATTATACAGAGCAGGTTGGTACAATAACACACTTTTGTCATGTAAGAACATTTGTTTCATAGTAAATAATGTGGTTTAACTGTGCTCAATTTGTGAGACTATTGTGGTTTAAATATCCATGATGGAGTTTTGTGGGGATTAGTTTTAGTTGATTTATATGACTTCTTCCCGTGTGGTCTGGGCTCAGCCTTTGAATAGTTTCCTGTTTACAAGTCAAACTCTCAGAGCTTCTGACAGTGAAGTGTGCTGTTTTGAAAGCATTTCAGACCAGTTGTGGGAATGAGAGAGGATATAAAGAGGATAATGGTGTTGAAATGTAAAATACATTGTTCTGTTGCCATTGCTTTAATCAAATGGGTAATCTAAAAGACACAAGACTCATACAGGGGAATAGTACAACGGTGTAGCTCTCATATTATGAGAGATTGTGCACTTGAAAGCATGACATTTCTACCATAGTTAGTACATACCACAAGGTTTATTTTCAGATGTGGAGGTAAGTCAGATTTGACCCCTGAGGCCCGGGAGAGGTCAAATTCAAGATGGCCGCCAGTCCAGTGTGTCAAAACACACATCATTTTGGAACCAAACAGAGTAGGCGTGGAGTCACGCCATGGAGACTAGAGTTCAATAATATCTTTAGTTTTTTGTCACATTCCTAAGACAAAAATGTGATAACAATAAATTTACCCCCATTCGTTCCGGATGTAGTGTACCTTAGTTCACAGTCACGTAAATGATTCAGTCTAAGACAGAATTACAAAGAAAATGACACTTAAGAGCAGGAATCATAATCTGTTGAATAAAAAAAAACATCACTGGTTTCTTGTGATGGATTTTGCTTTGCGTGCTCCATAACAGTAGAACAATGTTTGTCCACATTTGTCAAAATGTAACAAGTCATATTAGTCATATTCTCAATTGGCTCCCATTTAATATGTTGTGGAAAATGCATTTCTCGGTTTCCTGATCCTGCCTGCCATCTCCTTCCACAATAATGCTTGCCAGTTCGCCAGTAGTTTTGAGATATTTCACCACACATGCAATATTTTCTGTACGGACATGTATCGTGGCATGCACGCCGATCGTGCACTCTACACGGGCAATAGACAGTGACAATAGACACGCTGCAACCACCAAAACATTTTAATGAAAGCGACCAATGCGTTCAAGTTTGTATTCATATTACACCAAAGTCCTTATTAATGTGTTCACGCTATTCCTTCATTCCAGATCAGTGTGTGGAGTCCAGTCTGCAGGTGAAGATCAGTTCTCCAGCCAGGACTGTTTTTATTAAACAGGAAACTGAATACAACCGTAAACAGGAACACAAAGACCATCTGCATCTCAGTAAGTTTCAAGCACTAGTCTTTCTATTGTATTGGTTAAAGTGGGCCGGTACTGAGGAGACACAACATCAACATTCAAACCTTTTATGGAGGCTCATTATATATATTTTTTTCTTAGACTTCCTGCACGTCCCTGTGTGTAAAGAGGAGGTTTCCCCTGAAGAAGAGTGGAGTTGCAGTCTGGTCCAGGAGGAACCACAACCTCCACAGATGAAGGAGGAACAGGAGGAGCTACTTGAAATACCAGAGGAAGCTGGTTTGTCAACGTTGACTTTACTAGCAGTGAAAAGTGAAGATGATGATGAAAACAGAGACATAGCACCTGTAGCCAGCACCTCAACTGAACACATGAAAACACAAGCTGATGTAGAGGACTGTGGAACATCACAACCACCTAGTGATGACCATATTCTCTCTTCACACTGTTCTGAATCAGAAACTGAAGACAGTGATGAGTGGGAGGAGACCAGGGGAGATCAGTCAGCTTTAAACACACTGAAATCACACAAGACACAACATGTGGGAGGACAGTGCAAGCTGTCCCAGGACCTGAAATCACCAAAACAAACTCAATCCATGAGGAGTCACACAGGGAAGAAAAGTTTTAGTTGTACAGTGTGTGGCAAAATGTTTAATCATAAGGGAAATCTGAAGAGTCACACAATGATGCATACAGGAGAAAAGCCCTTCACTTGTACAGTTTGTGGTATAGGCTGTCTTCACACGGGTAATCTAAAAACACACATGAAGACTCATACAGGAGAAAGGCCCTATACTTGTACCATATGTGGTAAAGGTTGTCTTACCACAAGTAATCTAAAAAGACACATGATGACTCATACAGGTGAAAAGCCATTTTCTTGTACAGTATGTGGTAAATGTTTTAATCTAAATTGTAGTCTAAAAAGACACATGAAGACCCATACAGAACAAAAGCCTTTAGTTTAAGTTAGTTCACACAGACGCATAAATGATCATTCAGTCTAAGCCAGAATGTCAATGAAAAGGACACTAAAGCAGAGGAATCATATAATATGACAATATCAACATGAATGACTGAATAAAATAAACATGAATAGTTTATTTTGATGGATTTTGCTTTGCGTGCTCCAGAACAGTAGAACAGTTTCTATTCTGTCCACATTTGTCAGAATTTAACAAGTCATATTAATTCATATTAATGCAATAATTATTATGTTCATTGATATTCATGTGATAATGGTGTAGCTGTTCACTGTGTTGACATGTATGTAGTTTGCATTGTTAAATGATCAGAGTATATATTTGGTAGATGCCAGAGTAAGTTGAAATCATCACTTAGTTTTGATTGATAGGATACCTTTTTTTAACAGTTTGGAAATGTACAGGGAAGTACAATACAATACAAGGTCTGCTAAAATTATGTTTTCAATAATGTTTCCATTTCCATTGGGGTTCCATTAGTTGGATTGCTTGTTTACATTCTACAGTGTTTTGTATCCACCTGTTTCTGCGAGAATTTACTGTAGAATTATGTGTGGGACACTTCTGGAGAACAGCAGACATACAAGCTCACGTCGCGTCGCAGATGCAACCGTTGTGAGCTTGTAGATCACTCGCCGGAAGTGCCGAACACCTGCGCTATGCACAATGAGACGTTGGAAAATTGTGGATAAAGTTGCTTTGTCAACTCAAAGAACCCTCTTCATACATGGGGAAAAGAATATTGATAATCATTGTGTTTGTTTGATTTAATAAAGGTTCCACCACTACATGTCCTCTGTGTGTGCTTTATCATTACATAATGTTATCAGAATATGTACCATAACTACTGTGAACAATACAGGAACAATCACTGCTCCATTTTACAGCCTGCACATCTTGTGCTTAAATTATTAGATGATGGAAATTATTAAATTATTAGATGATTATTTTACAGTCTGCCCACCTAGTTAGTGTGGTTTCCCACAGGGCAACCGGAATATAGTCCAGAATCGTTATTATCTGAGTTCAATTGGTTCTATTGGTCTTGACAGCACAGCAGTGAGATGGATGCACTCTTACTTGGTGGGGAGGGAACAGATGGTGGAAGTCAACGGAACCCTGTCCCCCCCCCCCCTTCCCGGTAAACTGTGGAGTACCTCAAGGGAGTATACTAGGACCACTGTTGTTCTTAACACATCTGGTGCCGTTGACAATCCTCACCGTCATTGAAAGGGTTAACACCATGACGCCGTTGACAGCGCTCACCGTCAAAATGACTTTTCAATTGATTATCCAACATAAGCCTTTTGTGCGTCTTTTGAATGTGACTTGGTCATCTGGGTCAAATGGTATGGCCCAGATATCACGTGATGAAAAAAACCCGGATTGAAGCCTTCTACAAAATGCCAAGGATCTCCCAGTCATTCTGCATAGGAACTCATTCTGAGCAGTTGGGTGTTTGAGAGAGACAGAGACAGCGAGAAAAGAACAAAAGAAGAAAAAAAAAAAAGGTTTCAGTGCAGTAGTTGAGTTTTATTATTTATAGTTTTGTTTATTTCAGTTCAGTGTTGTGTAGTATTTGTGCTTGTGTGTGGCCATGCCGAAGGCTAAACCAGTGGCCAAACCGAGTAGGCCTACAGCGGCCCCTGGGAGTCGCTCCAAGCCCCGGAGCTCAAGCAGAAGGGGGGCGAGCACACGCCCGCAAGATGCAGCTGCGGCAGGCTCCAGTGGATCTCAGCATGTTGCTCTAGCCACCAAAACTCGCCAGACAACAATGGTGGACTTTTTTACGTCTGAAAAAAAGGTCCTCCCTGACGAGACAGACTCCGAGGCCGAGATCTCGGGCGACGAGACTCTGGATAAACCCATCAGTGTCGGCCAGGACATTGAGGACAAGAAGGGGGCTATGAGTATGAGCCCTGAGGCCTCCTCTCCTAACGTTCCTCAATCGCTTCGCCGGAGTTCGAGGTCAAGGACTAGTATTTTGAAGCTAACCGACACCGTGGATTCTAGCCAGGATTCTTCTCAGCAGTCATCGGTGAGCGAGAACTACGACCCCGGTGATAAACCGTGGTCGCCGTACAGGAAGACTCGTATCAATGCGCTCCAGAACAATGGTAAGAAAGAGGACACTTGTATTTTTATCATGTTAGCGATGAATGAATAAATCTATTTTGATGGCGTTACCACTGCAAATATTAGCCCTGAAACAAGACGTTTTCAGGACCATGCAAATATAGTGATTATTGGCGTGCGTTCGTTACATTGTATCTGTCTGTGTAGCAAGTGGGATTGTAAGCCAAGCTAGCACACATGCGCGCTACATGGCTATGCAACACAGATACAATGTAACCCACGCCAATTCATTTCATCTGATATAGACTTGGGGGCATATACAGTTGTGTGTGTCGCAGTGCTAAAGTAAATGTGTGTCTGTGTGTGTGTGGGTTACATAGTATCTGTGTTGCACGACGTAGCCATGCCCATGTAGCGCGCGCGCGCGAAATGTGTGTCTGTGTGTGTGTGGGTTACATTGTATCTGTGTTGCACGACGTAGCCATGCCCATGTAGCGCGCGCGCGCGCACACACACACACACACAGAGTAACGTTAGCACCGCGACAAGATGAAGCGATCTGCTTTATGATGTATTTTACTTGTCTGTGTACACAACTATTTATTCACCAAACGTTTCACATTGGTTTCAGATGGGGAGAAGGGGGGGGAGAAGGAGGAGGAAGGTTATGTCGATAGTCAGTTCCAGGACGACAGTGATGGAGGTAAGAAGTGCATTTTACTATTTCCCCCCCTCCTTCCATTCTATCTATGTGTCACTGTTTACCTATGATCCTATAGTTTACTGATACGTGACACACTTTGCATTCTATGCTCCTATAGTTTACTGAGAGATTATACTGTCTCTGCATTCTGTGATGCTATAGTTTACTGAGACATTATTCTCTGCATTCTATGCTCCTATAGTTTACTGAGAGATAATACTGTCTCTGCATTCTGTGATGCTATAGTTTACTGAGAAACTACATTGTCTTTCTGCATTCTATGATCCATTCTATCACTATTTGTTATATCAGTCTCTGTGTTTACAAAATCTTGAAAAGGCTAATTCGATGTGACCCCCAAAACAGTAGCTTATCAAGCATTTTCACAAATGTTTCAAAGGCAACCTGTGAGTGACCCCTAAACAAACGTTATAAACAAGTTGGATCACCTGATAAAACGACAGTGAATTGTGCAGTTACTATGACATCCTAAGATCTGTATTTCAGGGGTTCCCACACTTTTTTGTCTCAGGGCATCCCATAAATATTTTTTTAATCCGAGGCATCCCTAGATTATAATTTTCACTCCCAGCACCTTATATTTATAGCATATTGTCATTGTCGGGTGGAAACCTTTTATGTCCAAAACCGTTCATTTTGTATTTATCATCTATAAAATGTACTAAACAGCAGATCTACAAGCACACAACGCCTCGCAACGCGAGGCGTTGTGTGCTTGTAGATCGGCTGTTTTCACTAGTTTTGTGCGACGGCCTTGTATGATGAAGCAGGGCAAAAGATGTACACATTTGAAACTTGGAGATACAAGGTTTCTATAAAATGTACTAAACTTGTGAAAACAGCAGATCTACAAGCACACAACGCCTCGCAACGCGAGGCGTTGTGTGCTTGTAGATCGTCTGTTTTCACTAGTTTTGTGCGACGGCCTTGTATGATGAAGCAGGGCAAAAGATGTACACATTTGAAACTTGGAGATACAAGGTTTCTATAAAATGTACTAAACTAGTGAAAACAGCAGATCTACAAGCACAAAACGCGCGTTGTGTGCTTGTAGATCGGCTGTTTTCACTAGTTTTGTGCGACGGCCTTGTATGATGAAGCGGGGCAAAAGATGCACACATTTGAAACTTGGAGATACAAGGTTTCTATAAAATGTACTAAACTAGTAGTTTTGTGCGACGGCCTTGTATGATGAAGCAGGGCAAAAGATGTACACATTTGAAACTTGGAGATACAAGGTTTCTACAAAATGTACTAAACTAGTGAAAACAGCAGATCTACAAGCACAAAATGCCTCGCGTTGCGAGGCGTTGTGTGCTTGTAGATCGGCTGTTTTCACTAGTTTTGTGCGACGGCCTTGTATGATGAAGCAGGGCAAAAGATGTACACATTTGAAACTTGGAGATACAAGGTTTCTGCCCGACAATGACAAGTGTTCAAATAAATTCCAAATATTATCAAATTATCTCGCAGCACCCCTGGACTGCCTTCACAGCACCCCAGGGTGCCCAGTCACCCACTTTGAAAACCCCTGCTGTATTTGCTGTATATGTGCTTATGGTAAGCAGCTCTGGATAAGAATTAATCAAATCTGCTGATCATATAGGCCTATATATATCATCTCATATACAGACAGCACCGATCACGAACAGCACTGATCGCAGCTCTTGCACACTCTGCAGTCTAGTTGAGTTCATTGTGAGCTCACTTAGTCGCCCTGTCCCCATTTTTTGGCAACTGCAACTAGTCTTCTTTTTTCAGCTACGAATTCCATTAACCCTTAAGGTCTGTTCAGATTCACTACACCTTTGTTCTGTTCGGGTCATTATGACCCGGGGGATATTTGGTTTAAAAAAAAACAACACTAATATAAATTTTAACTTAACAAATCATCATGATACATTGACTTTGACTCAATACCAAACAATTCATATGATATATATGGTAAATGTTTGCATTTCTGCTTTGCTATATCACATTAAACACTGAAAGTTCTTGGCGTTTTTACTGATTTAGCTGAAATTCATGTAAAAAACTACTTTATTTAATACTGGGCAATATTGCTCATGCTTATAGGAAAACATGGAAATCAGACAATATTTTTATGAACCTTTTTTTTTTTTTCAACATGCCCATTAATTGAATACTTGAGGTTCAAGAACAGGACATCATTCTCACATAGAGCTGAACACACATGTGAACACACATGAACGTCACATATGAATATACCAAGAACAGGACATCATTCTCACATAGAGCTGAACACACATGTGAACACACATGAACGTCACATATGAATATACACTTGAACGTATACACTAGGACAGAGGTTTTCAAACACTTTGGTCTCAGGGCACCCCTGTAAACAACATTTTCATCCACAGCACCCCTGAATTACAGTGTTACTTTACAGCACCTTATGTTTATGTAAAATAATGTAAAATTTCCCCTAAGATATAGTACAGTCACAAGGAAAACTTCAGATAGGGGGCTTCGGAAGGGGGGTGTTAGAAGTGGGGGTGACTGTGTGTCTGTGTTTTGGCATAATACTGTGTATTTCTGTGCATCTGTGCCCCCCCCCCCCCCCCCATATGGTATGTATATGCAATGTAAATGCATATACATGTTGCATTGACTCACTGGTGACAGGGCATAACAGCCTATACTATTTGCATTGCAATTCTCTACCTGGACAGGGTGTTTATGTGTGAATGGTGTGTTCAGGTGTGATCTGCATTACCATTGATGGAATGTGGAATGATGGAAGGTCATTTGCAATTGCTTGGTCTGGTGTTTTGTCGATACCAATCATTACAGTAATGTCCCTAATAAGCATACTGCTCCACAACCTGTTGCATAACTTGGGCACAGAGAGGAGGTCCAAGTCTGTGGACCTCAGTTTTAGGTTTATGGAGGAGGTTTAGTTGTATGTGGGTGAGGTGAATATTGTAAATGGAAGGAAAACATACAATGTTCAGTTTTATCTGCAGGACAAAGTGTAAATGAGCAACACAGAGACTGCAGCAGTGGTTCCCACACTTTTCAGGTCGAGATCCAACAGAGATTCAACGTTTTCATGGGAAGCATTTTATATATTTTGTATTTTGCCTCTATGTATATGTAATGACACAATGTCACATAGCTCTGTTTACACAATGCTGTACCCCCTCCATATATTATGTTCCCCATTTTCAACGTTCAAATAAGTAAGTGTCACTTGTTATTGAGAGTGCTAAACGTGTAATGGCCTTATCATTCATATCAGACAGTGTGGGTGTGGGAAGTCCAATGATCTTGGAAGCAATATGGGTAATACTGTGAAGTTTGTTTCTGTTTGGCATGGACAATATGGTGAAGAAACGTGCAGAGCAGTACAACCAGTAGTGGTACATAATTCTGACAGAGGAGTAGTGGTAGAACCTTTATTAATCAAACAAACATTATAAAGACACAAAACACTGTAGAATGTAAACAAGTAATTGTATAGTACTCTGTATATGTCTTTGCAAACTGTTAATAAAGTATTCAATCAATCAAAACTAAGTGATGATTTCAACAGACTCTGGCTTCCATCAAATATATACTCTGACAAACAACACACATGTCAACACAGTGAACAGCTACACAAACCCAGCAGCTTGTCAGCACTTTACTACACCTACTACATTATGGCATGCATATCAATGAACATAATTATTGCATGAAATCTAATTAATATGACAAATGTGGACAAACACGGTTCTACCTTTCTGGAGCAAGCAAAGCAAAACCCAATCCAAGAAACAATTAATGTATATCAATGGTTTATTCATGATTAGTTTACTACTTACTAATACCTTACTAATAACATGTAAATGATGTTTAAAACAGTTATAAATGTTTAGGTAAACATTTACAAATGTCAATAAACAGTTTGTTCATGTTTATTACTCATCTACAAACTGCTTATAAATGATTTATAACAGGTCATTATTGTAAAGTGCTACCGAAAAGGGCTTTAATTGTCAGAGTTTGCTGGAGTGTCTTCCTTCTTCATACTCACCAGTCCAGACCAGTCTGAATTTGGATTCAGTCGTGTTGAACCCCTTTGTTATGTCCAGGCTACCCCGGTGACAGCCATGTCACCAGTGAGTCAATGCAATATGGTATGTAGGCCTATATGCATTTACATAATTTGTAAATAGACACAGTTTCTCCCCCTAGTTGTGAGCGTGTGAGTGAAAGCATACCAAATTAACAGGGTGGAAGCATTGCTATTGTGCAATATTCCAAACGTCATTCACATTCAAAGTGTGATTCAAAGGCCTCTGTCATAGATAAGCACTTCATGAGATTCATGCCATACATGTCTCTTTCTCTTGTCTTCAGCAGAGAAGTGGGATGATCCAGATGCCACTGGGGTTGTCCAGGTGACCCGGTGAAGGTTGATGTGATGATAGGAATAACACAATACCACAAAGTTTTCTTTGGACCAACAGACACTTTCTGCTCGGCTCTCTCCCTGTTGTCATTTTTAATACTGAGTGTAAGGATGTAGTTGTGGACTTAATGTGAAGGCCTTTATGCAGAACCTGCTATTGTTCTACCAACACACAGTACAGTGGTACAGTGCATGTTGTTGTCATGTATGTGAGGTGCTCTGCCCTCGCATACAAATGTAAGGTCCAGTCATTTATCCTCATGGTTTTATTGAAGAGACAGGGAGTAGGGATATGATCCTATATCTCTTGTAAGTAAATCAACTATAGTAAGTATGTCAGAATTAAGGGCCACATTCCATCAATGGTAATGCAGATCTCACTTGCACACACCACTTCACATGCACCACCTGAGATCAATTGCAATGCAAATGCTGTAGGCTGTTGTGACCAAGCTACACAGGCCCATTCGAAACATGCTGTGAGGGCCAATGCAAACAATGTATGTTAATGCATTAATAGGCACAGCTGTAGACTTTCACCAAGACTTGGTGAAATGACTTTGCTGATCTTCAAATGTGAACATTACCACCCTCTGCAATTGTATTTGCTCTTAAAACATATAATAGCTTAATCCATGCACAGGCAATAATACTTGTCCCAGACAAGGATTCCCAAATTAAAACATGTTTCTCTTGTATAAATGCACCAAATATTGTGAATCCCTGGTGTGTCTCAACCATAACACATTTTAGCCTTCTAAATCCAACCAAAATTAAACATGTTTTAAAAATGTGTAATTAGGTATATTATTATTAATGTAACTAGTAAAACATAACAAAATAAAGGGGTTTTCACAATTCTCAAAATGTGTATTTTGTACTGTAGGGGGAGTTCAGAGACTTGAAGTGTTCAACTATTGGCCAGTTTCTGTATATTGTTGCCCCACCCACCCATTCTCTGATTGGGCCATCAGACTCTCTGTGAGTATTTAGCAGGGGTCTGTTTACATTTGGTGACACTTTGTGGTGACACAGAAACTCAGAGAGCTAGCTTTGAGAAATGGCTTTACTACAAACACTGAAGTCCTTGGTCAATGAGAGACTATCTGCAGCTGCTGAAGAGATATTTGGGGCCGTTGGACAAATTGTAACAGAGTATGAGGACGAAGCTTTCAGCTTGAAGCAAGAAATCAACCACAAAAGCAAACTACTGGACATGGTTTTAAAACCCTACATCAAATTATACAGAGCAGGTTGGTACAATAACACACTTTTGTCATGTAAGAACATTTGTTTCATAGTAAATAATGTGGTTTAACTGTGCTCAATTTGTGAGACTATTGTGGTTTAAATATCCATGATGGAGTTTTGTGGGGATTAGTTTTAGTTGATTTATATGACTTCTTCCCGTGTGGTCTGGGCTCAGCCTTTGAATAGTTTCCTGTTTACAAGTCAAACTCTCAGAGCTTCTGACAGTGAAGTGTGCTGTTTTGAAAGCATTTCAGACCAGTTGTGGGAATGAGAGAGGATATAAAGAGGATAATGGTGTTGAAATGTAAAATACATTGTTCTGTTGCCATTGCTTTAATCAAATGGGTAATCTAAAAGACACAAGACTCATACAGGGGAATAGTACAACGGTGTAGCTCTCATATTATGAGAGATTGTGCACTTGAAAGCATGACATTTCTACCATAGTTAGTACATACCACAAGGTTTATTTTCAGATGTGGAGGTAAGTCAGATTTGACCCCTGAGGCCCGGGAGAGGTCAAATTCAAGATGGCCGCCAGTCCAGTGTGTCAAAACACACATCATTTTGGAACCAAACAGAGTAGGCGTGGAGTCACGCCATGGAGACTAGAGTTCAATAATATCTTTAGTTTTTTGTCACATTCCTAAGACAAAAATGTGATAACAATAAATTTACCCCCATTCGTTCCGGATGTAGTGTACCTTAGTTCACAGTCACGTAAATGATTCAGTCTAAGACAGAATTACAAAGAAAATGACACTTAAGAGCAGGAATCATAATCTGTTGAATAAAAAAAAACATCACTGGTTTCTTGTGATGGATTTTGCTTTGCGTGCTCCATAACAGTAGAACAATGTTTGTCCACATTTGTCAAAATGTAACAAGTCATATTAGTCATATTCTCAATTGGCTCCCATTTAATATGTTGTGGAAAATGCATTTCTCGGTTTCCTGATCCTGCCTGCCATCTCCTTCCACAATAATGCTTGCCAGTTCGCCAGTAGTTTTGAGATATTTCACCACACATGCAATATTTTCTGTACGGACATGTATCGTGGCATGCACGCCGATCGTGCACTCTACACGGGCAATAGACAGTGACAATAGACACGCTGCAACCACCAAAACATTTTAATGAAAGCGACCAATGCGTTCAAGTTTGTATTCATATTACACCAAAGTCCTTATTAATGTGTTCACGCTATTCCTTCATTCCAGATCAGTGTGTGGAGTCCAGTCTGCAGGTGAAGATCAGTTCTCCAGCCAGGACTGTTTTTATTAAACAGGAAACTGAATACAACCGTAAACAGGAACACAAAGACCATCTGCATCTCAGTAAGTTTCAAGCACTAGTCTTTCTATTGTATTGGTTAAAGTGGGCCGGTACTGAGGAGACACAACATCAACATTCAAACCTTTTATGGAGGCTCATTATATATATTTTTTTCTTA
Organism: Nannobrachium achirus; assembly: GCF_963921795.1. Classification (NCBI taxonomy): domain Eukaryota; kingdom Metazoa; phylum Chordata; class Actinopteri; order Myctophiformes; family Myctophidae; genus Nannobrachium; species Nannobrachium achirus. The sequence goes on from NC_137810.1 coordinate 87,759,126, forward strand.
GACTTCCTGCACGTCCCTGTGTGTAAAGAGGAGGTTTCCCCTGAAGAAGAGTGGAGTTGCAGTCTGGTCCAGGAGGAACCACAACCTCCACAGATGAAGGAGGAACAGGAGGAGCTACTTGAAATACCAGAGGAAGCTGGTTTGTCAACGTTGACTTTACTAGCAGTGAAAAGTGAAGATGATGATGAAAACAGAGACATAGCACCTGTAGCCAGCACCTCAACTGAACACATGAAAACACAAGCTGATGTAGAGGACTGTGGAACATCTGAGTTTCTGAATCAGAAACTGAAGACAGTGATGAGTGGGAGGAGACCAGGGGAGATCAGTCAGCTTTAAACACACTGAAATCACACAAGACACAACATGTGGGAGGACAGTGCAAGCTGTCCCAGGACCTGAAATCACCAAAACAAACTCAATCCATGAGGAGTCACACAGGGAAGAAAAGTTTTAGTTGTACAGTGTGTGGCAAAATGTTTAATCATAAGGGAAATCTGAAGAGTCACACAATGATGCATACAGGAGAAAAGCCCTTCACTTGTACAGTTTGTGGTATAGGCTGTCTTCACACGGGTAATCTAAAAACACACATGAAGACTCATACAGGAGAAAGGCCCTATACTTGTACCATATGTGGTAAAGGTTGTCTTACCACAAGTAATCTAAAAAGACACATGATGACTCATACAGGTGAAAAGCCATTTTCTTGTACAGTATGTGGTAAATGTTTTAATCTAAATTGTAGTCTAAAAAGACACATGAAGACCCATACAGAACAAAAGCCTTTAGTTTAAGTTAGTTCACACAGACGCATAAATGATCATTCAGTCTAAGCCAGAATGTCAATGAAAAGGACACTAAAGCAGAGGAATCATATAATATGACAATATCAACATGAATGACTGAATAAAATAAACATGAATAGTTTATTTTGATGGATTTTGCTTTGCGTGCTCCAGAACAGTAGAACAGTTTCTATTCTGTCCACATTTGTCAGAATTTAACAAGTCATATTAATTCATATTAATGCAATAATTATTATGTTCATTGATATTCATGTGATAATGGTGTAGCTGTTCACTGTGTTGACATGTATGTAGTTTGCATTGTTAAATGATCAGAGTATATATTTGGTAGATGCCAGAGTAAGTTGAAATCATCACTTAGTTTTGATTGATAGGATACCTTTTTTTAACAGTTTGGAAATGTACAGGGAAGTACAATACAATACAAGGTCTGCTAAAATTATGTTTTCAATAATGTTTCCATTTCCATTGGGGTTCCATTAGTTGGATTGCTTGTTTACATTCTACAGTGTTTTGTGTCTTTATCCACCTGTTTCTGCGAGAATTTACTGTAGAATTATGTGTGGGACACTTCTGGAGAACAGCAGACATACAAGCTCACGTCGCGTCGCAGATGCAACCGTTGTGAGCTTGTAGATCACTCGCCGGAAGTGCCGAACACCTGCGCTATGCACAATGAGACGTTGGAAAATTGTGGATAAAGTTGCTTTGTCAACTCAAAGAACCCTCTTCATACATGGGGAAAAGAATATTGATAATCATTGTGTTTGTTTGATTTAATAAAGGTTCCACCACTACATGTCCTCTGTGTGTGCTTTATCATTACATAATGTTATCAGAATATGTACCATAACTACTGTGAACAATACAGGAACAATCACTGCTCCATTTTACAGCCTGCACATCTTGTGCTTAAATTATTAGATGATGGAAATTATTAAATTATTAGATGATTATTTTACAGTCTGCCCACCTAGTTAGTGTGGTTTCCCACAGGGCAACCGGAATATAGTCCAGAATCGTTATTATCTGAGTTCAATTGGTTCTATTGGTCTTGACAGCACAGCAGTGAGATGGATGCACTCTTACTTGGTGGGGAGGGAACAGATGGTGGAAGTCAACGGAACCCTGTCCCCCCCCCCCCCTTCCCGGTAAACTGTGGAGTACCTCAAGGGAGTATACTAGGACCACTGTTGTTCTTAACACATCTGGTGCCGTTGACAATCCTCACCGTCATTGAAAGGGTTAACACCATGACGCCGTTGACAGCGCTCACCGTCAAAATGACTTTTTAATTGATTATCCAACATAAGCCTTTTGTGCGTCTTTTGAATGTGACTTGGTCATCTGGGTCAAATGGTATGGCCCAGATATCACGTGATGAAAAAAACCCGGATTGAAGCCTTCTACAAAATGCCAAGGATCTCCCAGTCATTCTGCATAGGAACTCATTCTGAGCAGTTGGGTGTTTGAGAGAGACAGAGACAGCGAGAAAAGAACAAAAGAAGAAAAAAAAAAAAAAAAAAAAAGGTTTCAGTGCAGTAGTTGAGTTTTATTATTTATAGTTTTGTTTATTTCAGTTCAGTGTTGTGTAGTATTTGTGCTTGTGTGTGGCCATGCCGAAGGCTAAACCAGTGGCCAAACCGAGTAGGCCTACAGCGGCCCCTGGGAGTCGCTCCAAGCCCCGGAGCTCAAGCAGAAGGGGGGCGAGCACACGCCCGCAAGATGCAGCTGCGGCAGGCTCCAGTGGATCTCAGCATGTTGCTCTAGCCACCAAAACTCGCCAGACAACAATGGTGGACTTTTTTACGTCTGAAAAAAAGGTCCTCCCTGACGAGACAGACTCCGAGGCCGAGATCTCGGGCGACGAGACTCTGGATAAACCCATCAGTGTCGGCCAGGACATTGAGGACAAGAAGGGGGCTATGAGTATGAGCCCTGAGGCCTCCTCTCCTAACGTTCCTCAATCGCTTCGCCGGAGTTCGAGGTCAAGGACTAGTATTTTGAAGCTAACCGACACCGTGGATTCTAGCCAGGATTCTTCTCAGCAGTCATCGGTGAGCGAGAACTACGACCCCGGTGATAAACCGTGGTCGCCGTACAGGAAGACTCGTATCAATGCGCTCCAGAACAATGGTAAGAAAGAGGACACTTGTATTTTTATCATGTTAGCGATGAATGAATAAATCTATTTTGATGGCGTTACCACTGCAAATATTAGCCCTGAAACAAGACGTTTTCAGGACCATGCAAATATAGTGATTATTGGCGTGCGTTCGTTACATTGTATCTGTCTGTGTAGCAAGTGGGATTGTAAGCCAAGCTAGCACACATGCGCGCTACATGGCTATGCAACACAGATACAATGTAACCCACGCCAATTCATTTCATCTGATATAGACTTGGGGGCATATACAGTTGTGTGTGTCGCGGTGCTAAAGTAAATGTGTGTCTGTGTGTGTGTGGGTTACATAGTATCTGTGTTGCACGACGTAGCCATGCCCATGTAGCGCGCGCGCGCGAAATGTGTGTCTGTGTGTGTGTGGGTTACATTGTATCTGTGTTGCACGACGTAGCCATGCCCATGTAGCGCGCGCGCGCGCACACACACACACACACAGAGTAACGTTAGCACCGCGACAAGATGAAGCGATCTGCTTTATGATGTATTTTACTTGTCTGTGTACACAACTATTTATTCACCAAACGTTTCACATTGGTTTCAGATGGGGAGAAGGGGGGGGAGAAGGAGGAGGAAGGTTATGTCGATAGTCAGTTCCAGGACGACAGTGATGGAGGTAAGAAGTGCATTTTACTATTTCCCCCCCTCCTTCCATTCTATCTATGTGTCACTGTTTACCTATGATCCTATAGTTTACTGATACGTGACACACTTTGCATTCTATGCTCCTATAGTTTACTGAGAGATTATACTGTCTCTGCATTCTGTGATGCTATAGTTTACTGAGACATTATTCTCTGCATTCTATGCTCCTATAGTTTACTGAGAGATAATACTGTCTCTGCATTCTGTGATGCTATAGTTTACTGAGAAACTACATTGTCTTTCTGCATTCTATGATCCATTCTATCACTATTTGTTATATCAGTCTCTGTGTTTACAAAATCTTGAAAAGGCTAATTCGATGTGACCCCCAAAACAGTAGCTTATCAAGCATTTTCACAAATGTTTCAAAGGCAACCTGTGAGTGACCCCTAAACAAACGTTATAAACAAGTTGGATCACCTGATAAAACGACAGTGAATTGTGCAGTTACTATGACATCCTAAGATCTGTATTTCAGGGGTTCCCACACTTTTTTGTCTCAGGGCATCCCATAAATATTTTTTTAATCCGAGGCATCCCTAGATTATAATTTTCACTCCCAGCACCTTATATTTATAGCATATTGTCATTGTCGGGTGGAAACCTTTTATGTCCAAAACCGTTCATTTTGTATTTATCATCTATAAAATGTACTAAACAGCAGATCTACAAGCACACAACGCCTCGCAACGCATGGCGTTGTGTGCTTGTAGATCGGCTGTTTTCACTAGTTTTGTGCGACGGCCTTGTATGATGAAGCAGGGCAAAAGATGTACACATTTGAAACTTGGAGATACAAGGTTTCTATAAAATGTACTAAACTTGTGAAAACAGCAGATCTACAAGCACACAACGCCTCGCAACGCGAGGCGTTGTGTGCTTGTAGATCGTCTGTTTTCACTAGTTTTGTGCGACGGCCTTGTATGATGAAGCAGGGCAAAAGATGTACACATTTGAAACTTGGAGATACAAGGTTTCTATAAAATGTACTAAACTAGTGAAAACAGCAGATCTACAAGCACAAAACGCGCGTTGTGTGCTTGTAGATCGGCTGTTTTCACTAGTTTTGTGCGACGGCCTTGTATGATGAAGCGGGGCAAAAGATGCACACATTTGAAACTTGGAGATACAAGGTTTCTATAAAATGTACTAAACTAGTAGTTTTGTGCGACGGCCTTGTATGATGAAGCAGGGCAAAAGATGTACACATTTGAAACTTGGAGATACAAGGTTTCTACAAAATGTACTAAACTAGTGAAAACAGCAGATCTACAAGCACAAAATGCCTCGCGTTGCGAGGCGTTGTGTGCTTGTAGATCGGCTGTTTTCACTAGTTTTGTGCGACGGCCTTGTATGATGAAGCAGGGCAAAAGATGTACACATTTGAAACTTGGAGATACAAGGTTTCTGCCCGACAATGACAAGTGTTCAAATAAATTCCAAATATTATCAAATTATCTCGCAGCACCCCTGGACTGCCTTCACAGCACCCCAGGGTGCCCAGTCACCCACTTTGAAAACCCCTGCTGTATTTGCTGTATATGTGCTTATGGTAAGCAGCTCTGGATAAGAAATACATTGATTTATTTTGTATATTTTACAGAAATGTCTGACGAAGAGGCCTTGCCCTGCTCTGGTACTGCAGCTCCGTTTGCCAAGGAAATGGGTGAGAAGAATATTTTGGATGTGCTACCTTTTTGGAATTCAATTCCTACTTATGTAATTTCACCTACTGTTTTACTCTGTAAACCTGCAATATAGAAATCTGAATGTGATGTGGTGTATGTATGTATGTATGCATTTATATATTTATATTTGCTTTATACTGTATATGTATTTCTAACATTTACAGATGGTGGCAGTCAATTTCCCGGGCCCAGTGCAAGCTGTCCCAAGGCGTCTGCAGATGCAGGATGGAGTAGTGAGGAGGACTGGGAGCCAACTCGGGTAAATCACGCACGCACGCACACACACACAACTCAACATGATCTGTTTTATACACACGCACACACCACCACTCACTTCAAACTTTGATTTTTGTCTAATTTGTTGCTTTTCATATCCTTTCCCCTGCCCCCTCTTATACCTCTTTTCTAAGCACAGTTCACATTCACCGGAGAAGGCGGACCGCGTGGTGCTGCTGCCAGACTAGATGGGGAAGCTGAGCCATTCCATTTCTTTGAGCTGTTCTTGACAGACATGTTCCTGGAGGACATTGTCCATCAAACTAACCTCTACGCACAGCAGTGCATCACGGAGGTCAAACGGCGTCTAGAGAAGTTGCCGGCGGATAAGCAGCTGCCCCAAGCAAGGCTGTGGAAGTGGAAGGAAACCAGTTTGTCAGAACTGAAGAACTTCCTCGGCCTGTGCTTTCTTACCGGCATCATCAAAAAGCCAAAGTGGGAGATGTACTGGTCTACGGATCCGGTAATTGCCACTCCCCATTTCAACAACACCATGTCACGCAATCGGTTCCAACTACTGTCCAGATTTCTCCACTTCAGTGACAATGGGACAAGTGATACTGCAGACAGGTTGTATAAAGTCCGTCCGGTTCTAGACTTCCTGCTCAGTAAGTTCTCAGAAATGTTCACACCATATGAAAATATTTGTATTGATGAAGGCACGCTCTGCTGGAAAGGAAGGCTTCAATTCAAAGTGTACAACCCACAAAAGCCAATAAAATATGGTATAAAATCTTACATTCTCTGTGACAGTTCTACTGGTTATTGCTACAGGATGAAACCCTATTGTGGTGATTATTCTAGCCTAGAAGACACTATTGACTACCTCTTAGGTGACCTGACAGGCCGTGGCCAAAAATTATTCATGGATAATTTTTACAACTCTATAACCACATGTGGACGTCTCGCTAAACAACAAACAAATGTATGCGGCACCTTGCGTAGCAGGAGGGGCGAACCAAATGCTACAAAAGTGGGCAATGCTGACCTGAAGGTGGGAGAGAGAATTATGATGCACAATGGCACAACAATGGTTTTAGCTTGGAGAGATAAAAGGATAATAAAAATGTGTTCAACCATGCACCAGAATTTGATGGAGACAGTGCTTGTCAAACAGAAGGGCATGAAGAAGAAGGTACCCAAGGACAGACCTAGATGTATCATAGACTATAATAATCATATGTGTGGAGTTGATAGGCTTGACCAATGCATAAGTTATTACGCATTTACTAGAAAGACAGCCAGGTGGAATAAAAAGTATGTAATGTACATGTTTCAACTGTCATTGTTCAACAGTTATGTGCTTTACAAAACTCAGCGAACGCTTCACAAGAAGAAATTCAAATCTCTGTTAGATTACATATTGAGCATTGTGAACAACTGGACCAGCAGGAGAGTTGTGAGGCGGGAGGAGGGTTGTGAGGAAGAGGAGGAAGATGAGGAAGGGGAACGGGAAGATTACGTTGGGGTTAGGGTACCACATGTGGACCCAAACTGCAGGCTGGAGGTAAGGATGGAGGGCCACAGGGCCACTCTCATTCCCAGCACTCCCAAAAAATTGCGCCCAACCAAACGCTGCAGGGTTTGTGTAAAAAAGCACAAGATCAGAAAGGAGACTGCTTGGTGGTGTAAGAAATGCTCAGTCCCCCTGTGTGTCCCAGAATGTTTCCACCTTTACCATAGCAAAAAGAACTATGCAAAGTGATTTGAGTGGTTGTTTTACCTTCTCTGACCTACTGTACTCCCTCCTGTAAAACTGACAATTCAAAAGGTTTTATTGGTATGAGAAAACATATTTTTATTGTCAAAGCAGAAGTGTACTGTGTACAACACACTAATAAATTAAAAATAAATGTACAATTGAAAGTGGAACACTGTAAAATAAAAGGTTACATTGCACTCCTGTCTGTTGTTCTATCTGTATTGTGAAAGACAAATTGTATCTATGCATTGTGTTTACTGAGACACCAGTAAAAATATAAGTGTACATTGCACTCCTGTATGTCCTATATTTATATAAGATGAAATATTGAGTTGATCTGTGTTTTGACATTTTGGTGCAGTGAAATTATTTGTAGTTACTCCTAATGTCCATTAGATGGCAATGTCTAGCTATTAGCGTGTGCATGTGTGCACGCACACCCTCTCCTGTGAGGAACAGACACATTGCATGCTTTGCAAACATTTGGAAGGCAGGAAAGTTAGCCATATAAAGCCCATTGAATTGATTGAAGACTATTAGAAGTTTGCATAGGAAAAGGTACAGAGAGATCCTAGATAAGCACTTGGTTTATTCATACAGGAAACTATTGAAGTATCACATATAAAAATGAATGACAGACGGATAGAACACTGTAGCCTACTATGCAGTAGATATAGTCAGGATACAATAAAATGAAGAGACTAAAAAAAAACAATTGCGTGCGGGCGTGTGCGCGTGCATGTCACATACTGCATGTGTTCATCCACATGGTGGATGCGTGATTCTTTCATACAAATGTTCTCATTGAAAACTGCGTGTAGGCTACACACTATTGCCATGGTAAGAACGTGCGTGTACTTGAACGTTCTGGACGTGCGCGCGCGTGCACGAGTGCGTGCACGGTGCCGCGGTAAAACTGTGTGTGTGTGTGTACACATTACACATTGTAAACAGTGCATTTTTGCCTTCTGGACCTGCGCGCGTGCGTGTGCACGTGCACATACGCTGCGTGTAGGCTACACACTATTGCCTGGTAAGAACGTACGTGCGCGCGCGTGCACGAGTGCGTGCACGGTGCCGCGGTAGTGGACCTGCGCGCGTGCGTGTGCACGTGCACATACGGTAAGAGCGTGCGTGTACTTAGGCCGTTCTGGACATGCATGTGCGCGCGCGTGCATGTGCGCGCGCGTGCACGCGCGCCGTGGTAAAACTGTGTGCGTGTGTGCGTGTGTGCGTGTGTGCGTGTCTGTCTGTCTGTCTGTCTGTCTGTCTGTCTGTCTGTCTGTCTGTGTGTGAGTGTGTGTGTGTGTGTGTGTGCACGTTACACATTGTAAACAGTGTATTTTGCCTTCTGGACATGCGCGCGTGCGTGTGCACCAGTGCGCATACGTTGCCATGGTAACAGTGTGTTACACTGTGTACTTCGGCCGTTTTGGCCTGCGTGCACGAGCACACGTGCGCGCGCGTGCACAAACACACGTGCGCGCGCTTGCACGATCGAGTGCGTGCATGTTGTCATGGTAACTGTGCGTGGGTGTGTCTTGCCCTAGCAGTGTGAGCTGAATTAGGTCAGAAACTCATCAGATCAGAAAAATGGCTTTATCTCTGGAAATAAAAACTGAAACCGAAATTCGTCATACATGCCATTTTCTACAGCTGATAATTACATAATAGAATGTTCAAATCACTAACTTTATTTTTTTATGAAAGCAGAATGTTCTTTTCTTGCATCTCAATATATTTCTGTTCACAAAGTCCGAGCAGGAAATATTCAGTGATTTTTTAAAACTAGTCAAAAAAGCTAAAAAATGGCTTGGCAGCAGCCATTTTCAGAATTGGAATCCCTGGGGGCAGTAGATGTGTTAATATACGTAAATGACATGTCATCTGCTTGTGACTGCAATCTGTTTCTGTTCGCGGATGACACATTGCAGGTTGAAAAGGCCCTTAACTGTGAACTAAACATGATCTGCACCTGGCTCAATGACAACAGACTCTCAATTCACCTAGGTAAAACTGAATGTATCCTCTTTGGATCTAGTCAGAAACTTGGCCTAGTTGAGAACTTCACAATTAAAGTAGGTGACACTGTGCTTGAAAGAAAAAAACACATCTGCTACCTGGGTTGCATCCTGGAGGCTAACCTATCCAGTGAAAAAATGACTACCACGGTAATCAAAAAAGTCAACCAATAAATTCGTTTCTTGCAAAGGGTTGCCCCGCTGATCAATATTAAATCTCGAAAGACACTCGGAGGTGCTCTTATTGGGCCCCTCATTGATTACGGAGTCCTTGTCTGGTATCGCGACGCCCCAGCTGCCTTAAAGTTAAAGCTCCAAACAGCCCAGAACAAACTAATTAGGGTTGTGCTTGGTCTTCCATCTCAGACCCACCTTACCGATCATCACCACGAAAGCGTGGGGTGGCTCAAAGTAGCTGACAGAGTACAGCATCTTGCAATGGGCCTGGTGTACAAGATTCACTACACCTCCAAGATAACCATGTACCTGGCAAACTACTTCTTAAAGGTCAAAGATGTTCACGATCACAACACCAGAGGCAGCTCCACTAATCATCATCAACGTAGATTTAACACTAAACAAGGCGCTAACTCGTTCTCCTGCTATACCATCAACATGTGGAACGCCCTTCCTCAAGCCTTAAAGGAGAGCAAATCCCTAGCCTCCTTCAAAATTGGTATGAAAAGTCACCTTCAGACAGCTGCTACCCGTGACTTGTAAATAGACTACTACTAATGCTCCCCCCCCCCCCTTTTTTTTCTGCCTTTGTATTTGATGTTATGCTTTTGAAACTGATATTATCCTAGATAAAGTATGTTCTATCCGTCTGTCTTTCAATGTTATATGAGATACTTAAAGTGTGGTTCCTGTGGAAATAAGCCTCGGCTTTCTAGGATCTCCTTTTAGTTGACCTTGTACCAGTGAAACTGTACCTTTTTCTATTGCAAACTTCTAATAAATTCTTCAATCAATCAATCAAACAATCAATGGACTAAACAGAGCTATGTCACAATGGGCCCGATTCATCAAGCACTTTACTTATTACACCCATATTTTGATCTTACCGGCATTTAGGACAATTCCCAAGTTAGGGGTCAGATTCATCAATGTTTTTTTTTTGTCTTTCTGGGAGTGTAGTTTCTGCAGTTTTGACAAAAATATGTACACAGTGTTGTACCCTACCCTTTTTTTCAGCTTTCTAATTAATCGTTGCATGCAAAAAAATGTGTTTATTGTCATGATTCCTCACAAGCCGGGGTGGCTTTGTCAGAGGCTTAAAAGACGTTTAAATAAATACTTTATGAAATGTCTATGGATGCAATGCATGGCGAAAACGCTTCCGACACTGGAGTGAGGGCGGGGCGGGGCTTAAACTGCGATGCTCTATTGGAGATCTGTAACGACGGCATTGAGTCGGTGTCCAAACCCTCCGCTGTGGGAACTCCAGACAGATCCACCTTTCCTATTAGGAGAATAATTACATCAAAATCAAATCAACCGTATGGCTGGTTGATGTGCCTTTTGCTGTTCTAATATTTATGTTGCATTATAGTGAAGAAGGATAAATGATCACTATTGTTGTAGTTTTTAATAGTTATTTAATATATGTATGTGTGTTTAAATTATAGGTGTTCATTTGGGTTACACCACACCCCTTTGGTTGGAATGGAGTAATCCAGTCATTAGCTCACCTAGGTACAAAAGGCTGCCTGCTGCCAGTGAACAACAGGAGAGAGAGAGCTGAGGGGTGGAAACCAATGCTAATATTTGCAACGATAAATTAACATTATAAGTGTTGTTGTGAATAAATATACCTTTGGGTTTAAACCTACACAAGGCCTCTGTACCGTACTCCAGCTGCTAAGTCGGGCATTCTCACACATACCTTTGTTGGATTGGATACTTTATAAAGTTTGCAAAATAGTAGAATATAGTGATGTGACTATACAATGTAAAAGTATAACACAAAGCCCTGTTGTTGTAGATATTGATATTATGCACACATTCCAGTGTTTAGCACACCTTCAACGCCATGGGCAGCATCTCTGCCAACAATTCTTTTTTCTTTTTTTTGCACACGTATTGCCCTTTTTTAATTTCTTATTTGATATAGGACCACAGTGAAAACAAGCCCCTCTGTCGTTTTTGTCTTATCCTTTTAACAATTGTAAACCGTACCTCTGCAGGCCTACAATTTGCAAAAACTATATATTTCAGATAATTCTGAGGGAGTGTCTAGTAGTTAATACCATAACAATTTAATGGCAGCTCTACAAGCTCACAACGAGCAAGTTAAATAGTAAAACAACAAGCATAATGATGATGATATCAAATATATCAAAGAAACGTTAAGAGTACTTTTCTGATGTTTGGATTTTTTTTCTATTAGTATTTTGTTTCCCAAGAGCTTGCCATAGAACAGTTCTCATCGAAGTTGACCCTGGTAATTAGTAGTGCTTTCGGAGTTGTCAGTCCCATGTTGTTCCTCTCATCAGTCCAGGTGTATGGGGGCATTGGTTCCAGGTAAACACATGGCAAACTGGCAGATGAGACCAACGTCCTTCTCAAAGTGGGCAAACATCTCTGACCAGCGCTAACCTGCTGCTGTACCGTCTGTGTTCCACTGTGCAACCTGGCCAGACGGAGGAAACAATCAAAACATGAGTTATCCTGCACGGAAAAATAAGATCATGGCAATAAAGCAGTTTATCTAACTGACTGAGAAAATAAAAATACAGTTACCCACCTTCTCAGGCTCAGCTGTGTAGATCCGCACAGAGGATGTTTCATCAAACAGCAGGGCTTTGTCGATGTTGCACTGTGACAGCTTTGATGACAGATGCGTATCAATCGAAGGTTGCGTGCATAGCGAAGGTTATGTGGGTATCACTCCGCAGTGGATGGATACATTCGAGGTAAGGATTAACTGATTCACTACCGTGCGCACCTGTGCGTGCGTGGGTGGGGGTGTTGTCTCCCCATATAAAGGCACACCTCACCCACGCGTGCCTGCTTGAAGATCATTTTCGAGGCGCCTCAAGCACCATAACAGGATTGGAGTGATCCAATCGGGTCACATAACCGTGGTTACCTACGTAACCTTTGTTGAATAGATGTGGTGTGGGTCTTCCTTTTCCTTTTTTCTTTTTCGGAGTAGAATCCATGATGGCCGCAGGACGGCGGGACCTTTGCTCCCACACATAAATGGTATCACAGCTCTGTGACCCACAACCCATTCCTCTGGCAAAGCACACTGGGGGCAGAACCACGCTCCACAACCACTGAAAACAATAAAGGTACCTTTTGTAAGTGCAAACAGCAGACAAAGGGCTGAAAGGGCTTCCAGGTTATGGACAGGCCTGTCAGATATGGAAATATAACAGTCAGCACCAGGTAATGGCAAAGCTGGCTGATACAATACAATACAAAATTATACAGAAGAATCTCCAAAGTGATTCCTGCAAAACAAGAAAGAAAGCACAAAAGAAAGCCTCAGCAAGCAATGCTTTAGTAGAATAAGAGGCTTGATTAGTGCAGCCAGCAGCTAATGCTAGGCATAGCTAACAGCGCTACAAACATTTAGCAACCAGCATAAATGGTACACGCGTTATAATACTCAAGTGTTCTCGTCAAATGATGAATGAGCTGAGTGAATGAGTCAAATAGATCCTCTATTAGGCCTATAGCTCATTTAATTTGACTTACCTTCTCTGCTCATTCACCTCCTAGAACCTGAATGTTCCGCCGAGAAATGAAAAAGCAAGCGTGCGTGGGTGAGGTGTGCCTATAGGGGAGGCCACACCACACAGGTGCGCACGGTAGTGAATCAGTTAATCCTTACCTCGAATATCCCTCTGCTGATTGGAGTGATCCAATGAGGGGAAACATAACTGACGCCAACAAGGTTGTTGGTGGTGGCCTTGTTAAGCTTGGAGAACACGTTGTTTTCCCCTCTCCTCGCCTTTACTCCAAAGGTCTCACCTGGAATTGACGTGAAGTCAAGGATTTTGACATTCACACAAGTTGATTTGAAGTATCGGATAAAAATAGGAATTCGTTTGACATCTTTGTGGTTTGACGCATCCATAGAGCACACAGACAGAAACAAAGTCAACATCTTGTGTGTCTGCCCTCAGCAAACAGGGTCGCAATCAGATTTGTAACTATTTTCTCCGATTTTGTGCGAGTGCACCTAAAACGCAGTAAGGCACTCGCCCTCCCTTGCAAAAGGTTTGCGGAAGGCTTTGCCGATGAGGTTCATTATGTGTGCCATGACGTGATGTGTAGTGAGTTGGGGTCCAGCGCCTGCAGAGCAGATTTGAATGCCTTCTTCATGTATGCTGCATTACCTGTGTCAAACACAATCACATTTTCGTTTTTAATGTTGTATTAATGTTGGGACTTTACCACAGCCACAGATACAGTGGGTTTTCAGATCAAAAGGGCCCTGTACTGCCGTGAGGGGGGCCCATAGATTAGGAGATTAGAGACCCATGATATATTGGAAATGACAAAATACATATCGTCATTGTCGAGTGGAAACCTTGGCTTGTCCAAAACTCTTCGTCTTGCATTTATCATTTTAAAAATGATTTAAACTAGTGAAAACAGGCGATCTACAAGCACACAACGCCTCGCGTAGAAGCCGTCCCCAACGTTAAACCCCTTTACTATTCAATCAAACACTTTCAATGCTTATAATTGTAAAAATACATTGTAATTGGTGTGACGGCCCTGCCCTTTTATTAAATCTTTATACAAATGTTATGACATACAAGACAATACAGTAAAGCACAACACAAATACAAACACAAACCCCCTGGCTATGATTATTTTGTATTGATGTATTGATAACTTGCCCCTCTCTGCCTCACTGTAGGCTAGGCGCCCGCCTCAGTGTCATGGCAGGGAGGAGCAGGCCGTCAGCCCATTGGGCACACCTTAGAGGGGGTGTGGTCTGGGGAGTATAAATGGAGGCCTCCTGCCCAGCTCTCACTCACTCTCTCTCTTCCCAAGGAGCAGGTTGTGCTTGGGAAGCCACCTGGCCTTTTTTTCAGTTCACTCTGAAATGTAGTCTTGTGACACAGCAGTCATGTATGCCACATATATACAAACAATTGACACAAAGACAAAGAGAAAAAAAAAAAAGGATTACATATATAAGGATAGTACAGACAAGAGCAATGTCCACCACCTTGGGGCCTATCCCTTTTGTTAAGATTCCTTTTTACGCCTAAGAGCGAAAAGCGACCTCGCCCTTTACGGGATCTGTCTTAGCCAACTGTCTTAGCCATATATGGATTATGTTAGTGGGGTTCTCCTAATAGGGCATCATCTGGGATACAATCCCTTGTATGCCCATATATGGAGATCCCTAACAGACTCCCCCTTATGCCCATAATCCCTGCTCTGAGTATCTGGCATCGTTGTGATGTCACCTGTTTAAGCCCATATATGGAGATCCCTGCTCTGAGTATCTTACATCACTGTGATGTCACAGTGATCGCTTTTTTTGTTGTGCATCAATCACCCTTATGCATGACATTGGGCTATTTTAACCACAAAGCCACGCCCTCTCTCTCACGCACACACGTGCACAGCCACACACACACACCAGCCATTGAGCAAAATACCATGCTGCATGTGTGAAGCTTTGTTTTGCAATGTCAGATTAAAGCTCAGCACTGGGTAATGTTTATTTTTATTTTTTATAAATAATATTCCCCACTCTGATATATATCAATCTGAGAAAGGTGCAGTGGTTGACCTACCTTAAAGGTTTATTTAGTACAAATTAAATTGGGACAGTCCCAGCAGGTTGCATGGGCGAGGCAGATCCAGTCCATAGGTGCCGACGGTGTCCGACAACACCAATGTGAAACAATGTATGACTGTTGTATGAAATAAAGGAATCAACAAGAAATTGTACATAATATTTTATTAGTGAAAAAAAAATCAACACTGAACAAAAACTGCCCCCAGTTCCAGCTAGGTGCCCACCTCTCCAAGTGTCCACGTGTCCCTAGTGCCCATTGCTAAAAAAAAAATTAAAAAAAGAATCGGGGCTGGCTAAATGGTTGTGATGAAAAGTCCCATGCTCGACCAGAGCCTTGAAGGGGAAATCATCAGCGTGGATTTGGAGTGCATTCCAGCGCTCCAGGGGTATGGTGGCTGTGGTGTCGTCCGCAAAGAGGATTTCCATCATCCCGTTGTCCACTTCCATGGCCCCGAGAATGGTCTCCTCTCTGATCTGCTCCTCCACCTGCTGGTGAAATCAAACATTGTTTTAGTCCACTGATAGTGTTTACATATCATAATGCATCTAGTAGCTATCTAGCAAATACTATCTCAGTAGGAGATAACACACTAATATTAGGCCTAATGGAGTTACTAACAGGGGGAAAAAAGGAAAGAAAAAAAATCATATGATTTGGTAATGTGCTGTTCAAATGTTAATGTTTTCAGAGCCTTTTTTACATAATCTTATATTGGATAGTTTTCTAATCTAGAATCACACATCATAAGGTATAGTTAAAACATTATTATTATATCAACAATAGTGTTACCTCAATACTGGTGAAGTTTGTGGTGTTTAAGGTCAGTCCAGAGGGGGATGTTTTGGGCTTCAGATGGGAAGCACGGATCATGTTTCCCATCTCAATACAAGCAGAGAGGACGCCTCCCTCCAGAGCATTACGATCAGCTCCGTTCCTTTCTGCAATGAAAATAAACACGTGTTAATTAAACAATATGCAGAGCACAACACAGATTAACACTTTAATCATCCATTTCAAACATAAGATTTTAACTATTTGACAGAGTTGAAAATGATCTTTGAAAGACATTTAAGTGGTAATAATTTTAAAAAAGTTACCTCTGATAATTTGATGGCCTTCATGGGGACAGGTTGGCCACTTGCCCCGCCCCTGCAGATTCATACCGGCGCACGGCCTCCATCTACAGTATATGTGACAGAAATGAGGAGACAAGCAAAAGGTCACATTAGGCTATATCCACATTCATATATTGTGTTGCATAATGTTAATGTACTGCATTTTTACAGTATACAGAGCAAAGAGCTCAGAGAACATAGATGGATATTTGTAATAATAATAATAGTAATAATACCAACAATGATATAGGGCCATCATGGAGGTTGGCTTACAGCTGTAATGCGCCCCTTGACAGTCAGGAACTCCACCCTGTGGTGACGGTGCACTCGGTCAGAGGGATCTTGCGGCTGGCTGGGGTAATAAGCTGGACGGCCATGCAGCTCGCCAACCTCCTCGGGGACTTCTGTGTGTGTGTGTGTGTGTGTGTGTGTGTGTGTGTGTGTGTGTGTGTGTGTGTGTGTGTGTGTGTGTGTGTGTGTGTGTGTTATTCTTACCCATTATATAGGGTTGAACGTATTCAGGGTACAATTCCTGATTATCCTTCTGGCAGACCAATTTATGGCCAATGCGGTACAATTTGATGGTGCCGCCAGTGAAGGCGTCACGGTATCCCGCGCTGGCCATGGCATGGAGGGTGAGGTCGACATAACCTCTGTCCGTGTTTGGAGGCTGTGCCATGTAGGATTTCAGCACGCCCAGGGCGTACTCTGTGCCTGAGCGCGTCAAAAATTTATCGCCTTTGATACGTAGCCCATTATAGTTCACGTAGTGCAGTGCTGTTGCACATGAAAGAGTGATCTGCTGACAGAATTAGTAGGTCCATCGGTGTCCTCAAGCCCTTGTTGGATGCCACAGACAAGGAGCTGGGAGTGGCAAGGCAAAGTGGCAAGCATCGCACACCTGACCAGACCAAGCACATCCCAACACTTGCAGAGGTGGCAATGGAAGGAGAGCTCTTCGCAAGTCATCCCGGGAGAGAATTCAAGGCCTTCCCTGGTTTTGACCAGAACATCTATTCCAAATTAGATTGGGCCAAATTTGTTGAGTGGATGCTTCTTAAACTGATCGAATTTAGAAAGAATCCAGTTTGAAACCAGTTATTTTGTCTCCCATTTCACATGTTGTCCCTGTCTGGCCAAAACCTCTTAACTCCATTTTCGAGGTTTAGATTTTTTGGCATAAATAAGAGGGCTATTGACCGCCCTTTACAGCTGAGTGTTGGGTTAAATAATTTTGAAACAAAATGGAAAATAGCAAAAAGTGCTTGGGACAAAACCTCAACTCCACACTTTCTGCCTAACTAACTCTTTCTTTTTCATAAATATGTGCTATTGAACACCCTTTATGTCTGTGTGTTGGTTAAAATAATATTGAAACAAAATGGAAAGTGGAAAGAAGTAAAAAGTGCTTGGGACAAAACCTCCTTACTCCACACTTTCTGCCAAACCAGCTCAATCTTTTTTTATTATTTTTTTCATAAATATGTGCTATTGACCACCCTTTGTCTGCGTGTTGTTTCAAATAATATTGAACCAATGCAAATTAGTAAAAAGCCCTTCGGTCAATACCACCTAACTCCACTGGTGCTGGTGAGGTAGAAGGCCGTGTCTTTGGTGCACACAAGCGTGTGCGCACCATATGATCCGACCTTTGATTGATGGATTGAAGAATGTATTAGAAGTTTGCATATGAAAAAAGTACAGTTTCATGACAGTACAGTTCACTGGTACAGGGTAAACTAAAAGGAGATCCTAGAATGTTTCTCTGCTTATTTAGGCCTACACAGGAAACACTTTGTGTATAACATTGGAGGACAGACGGATAGTAGCCTACTTTGCATATAGAATATCATCAATAATAAAATAATAAAAGTGAATGTAGCCTAATGCATAATGCCTAAAGCCTAAAGCGCCTTGGATAGTTGAATATAGTACTGATTCGACAACAGATAAATTAAATGCATGAAAATTGGACATTCTGGAAGATATTGATGACACAGAGTGGAAACAGGCATGTGTAAAAGCACAAAAACAGACAATTAATACAAGGTTTAAATTACTCCAATATAAATGGTTAATGAGAACATACATAACTCCTGTCAAACTCCACCATATGTCCGCCAACATTCCAGATATCTGTACCAAGTGCTTAATTGAGAAAGGTACCTTATTTCACTGTATGTGGGAGTGTCCTAAGATGCAAATATTTTGGAATGTCATTTCACTAGTAAAGACCACACCATCAAACAGAGAACCAGTTTAGTTGCATTTATTGAACATGGTGATGTGGAAACATTGTGACATGAAATGCATTGGGAGAGAGAGCAGCGCCTTGGTGACTGAAGGCTGCGCCTTAGGAGGCGGACGGATGGTGAAGTGAATAATGGAATGGGGACTGAAATGGGAGTAGGGGTGAATACTGGAGTGAATAGTGGAATGAAATGAATACTGGAATAGGTGAATATTGGATTGAATTATGGAAGGTGCGGGAGTGAATGCTGGGGTGGATGATAAGTGACTGGCTTGGTTAACGGGGGGAGAAAATGTAAGTGATGGAGGGGTTTAACGGGGACGACGGGGACGGACGTTGGGTGGGAGGTGTAATAGGATGGAGGCCGTGCAGGGGATGGAGATGGATGACAGACGGGGTGGCAGGTAAGGGTGGGGACGATGGGAGCCACGACGGCGGCGTCGGTGTGGCGTGGGAGGGCGTGATGTGGGAGGAGGGTAAGGGAACCGGAGGGACATTAGTGCCGGTATGTGGCGGGGCGTAGGGGGGCGGCAGGGAATGGAGCGGGGGGGGAGTGGGGTGCCTGGCGCACGGACCCTGGAGGGTCTGGGAGGGCGGTGCTGCACAGAGCGGGGAGGGGGGGGAGGTAGGGTGCTTGGGGCATGAGCCCTGGGTTGTATGAGAGGGGGGGGAGGCAGGGAGCTCGGGGCATGAGCCCTGGGTTGTGTGGCTCTGGGGCTCTGGCCCTCGATTGGCTGGGCCTGAACCGAGACCCCCGCCTGAGCTGAGTTTCCCCTCTGGAACTGGTATCTGGAGGAAAAGCAAAGGAAAGTTAGTTACTGTGGATGGGGAGGAGAAAGGGGTGGAGGCGGGATGCGAGAACTGAGCATGAAATGCTGCTGGCACGGCCAGGTTTAAATACGGCGCTTGATTGGCTTGGTAGGAGGAGATAAGGGAGGAGTTGTTATCAGTGGGATTTGAGGCAGGTGAGGTAGGGAGGAGAAGGTAGGTTAGATTAGAAGTGATGGAGAAGGGAGGAGATGGTTATCCGGTGTGGTCTGTTCTCCTGAACTTCCGTTGTTCCAACAGCATTTCACTAGTAAAGACCACACCATCAAACAGAGAACCAGTTTAGTTGCATTTATTGAACATGGTGATGTGGAAACATTGTGACATGAAATGCATTGGGAGAGAGAGCAGCGCCTTGGTGACTGAAGGCTGCGCCTTAGGAGGCGGACGGATGGTGAAGTGAATAATGGAATGGGGACTGAAATGGGAGTAGGGGTGAATACTGGAGTGAATAGTGGAATGAAATGAATACTGGAATAGGTGAATATTGGATTGAATTATGGAAGGTGCGGGAGTGAATGCTGGGGTGGATGATAAGTGACTGGCTTGGTTAACGGGGGGAGAAAATGTAAGTGATGGAGGGGTTTAACGGGGACGACGGGGACGGACGTTGGGTGGGAGGTGTAATAGGATGGAGGCCGTGCAGGGGATGGAGATGGATGACAGACGGGGTGGCAGGTAAGGGTGGGGACGATGGGAGCCACGACGGCGGCGTCGGTGTGGCGTGGGAGGGCGTGATGTGGGAGGAGGGTAAGGGAACCGGAGGGACATTAGTGCCGGTATGTGGCGGGGCGTAGGGGGGCGGCAGGGAATGGAGCGGGGGGGGAGTGGGGTGCCTGGCGCACGGACCCTGGAGGGTCTGGGAGGGCGGTGCTGCACAGAGCGGGGAGGGGGGGGAGGTAGGGTGCTTGGGGCATGAGCCCTGGGTTGTATGAGAGGGGGGGAGGCAGGGAGCTCGGGGCATGAGCCCTGGGTTGTGTGGCTCTGGGGCTCTGGCCCTCGATTGGCTGGGCCTGAACCGAGACCCCAAAAAGAGCCGTGGTTAACGGATGAGCGCAGCGTGGGCTTGGCGGAGGTCGTGGGCGTTGGAGCGGATGTACGTGTGGTAAGCGGACGACGACCAGCGACCGAGAATCTGTATGATGTGCTCGGGGATACCTTGCCGGGACGCTGAGGACGCCGCACCTATACGGAACGAGTGGCCGGAAAAGTGCTCGGCTGCGTAGCCGGCCTTGGCTAGGATTTGGCGAAGGTGGCGATGGAACCAGGACCGGGTGATCACGGTGCCGGTTTCGGAAATGAATAGTGGGTCGGAAGGTGAAGCGTTTTGGGACCGGCGGGTGTGAAGGTGGCGCACGAGAGGCTCGTAGGGACTGAGGGGTGAATTTAGCTTGAAAAGGTAAATGGGAGTCGATGCTCCGAATTGGTCTGTTTTACTGTGCCTGAGCGTGTAGATCAGGGTAGAATGGTCTAGGATTGTGAGGTCGGCGAGGCAAGGGTGGCGAGCCGGATCGAATCTGGTATTGGGAGCGGTGAACTCAGAGCACCTGAGGAACCCGTAAAAGGCCAGGAGGAAGACCGATTCGAGTGTGGAGTCGGTGAACGGATTGGCATGGCCGGAACGGAGTACCGTGATACAATCGGCGAGAATTGGTGAGGTGGGGGGTTGGCGGCTAGGAGGATGGCGTGGCTCGTACCGTCTAATGCCTTTAAGAAGCAGAGAGACGTGGGGATGTGAATGGAAGGGGTGAGGAGCGCCGGTGAGTAGTTTTGTTACGAAGTTAATACCGGCGAGGTAGGCACGGATGGTGGACCAGGGCATAGACCGGGAAGTGTGACAGTGGCTGATGTAGGAGGCGAGGGTGGCTAGGTCTAGGGACGGGAAAGGTAGTGCATAGGTGGAGTGGAATAATTGGAAATTTTTCCAGGCGGTCCAGTAGGAGGACAGGGTGGACGGGGCGAGTGACAGGAGAATGGTTTGTTGGGCGTGGAGTATGAGGTGGCGGAGAGGGTGGTCTATGGGAAGGTCATGTGAGAAAACGGAGGTGCCGGAGTGGGGTGGATGTCCGCGTCTGGAGCCAGTAGCCTGAATTTCTGGAAGAGAAAACGAGAAAGTGAGTCAGCTATGGCATTGAGGTGACCGGGAATATGGGCAGCACGGATAATGAAATTGTGAGTGACCGTGAGCCAGGTGAGCCGTCTGAGGAGGGACATGATGGGGAGTGAGGAGGAACGGCCTTTGTTAATAATATCTACGGTGGCTTGGCTGTCTGAGTGGATGAGAACGGAGCGGCTGGTCCATTCTGAACCCCAAAGGGAAGCCGCTACGACGATGGGATAGAGCTCGTACATAGCGGAGGAATGGTGGGGGTCGCACTGGGAATCTAGCATCTCCTTTGGCCATTCGTCCGCGAACCAGCGCCCACGGTAATAGCCTCCGTAGCCTACGGAGGGTGCGGCATCAGTGAATAACTGGAGGTCCTCTGGTGAGGAGTGAAAGTTATCGTGGAAAAAACTAATGCCGTTCCAGTTTTGGAGGAGGACTCGCCAGAGCCTGAGCTCCATTCTGCACTCTTGTGAGAGTGAGACCTGGTGGTGGAGGGATGGGACGGAGGAGGCTAGTGAGAGGAGGTGGGAGATGAACGAACGGCCTTGGGGAATAATGCGGGTTGCGAAATTGAGGTGGCCTAGGAGTTGGAGTAGTTGCTGTTTTGTGCAGGAGGTGGTGTCTGAGAAGTTTGCCACGATTAGGGTGATTCTGTCCAATTTTTCCTGGGGAAGGGAGGCCTGGAAGGCGAGAGTGTCTAGTTTAATTCCTAGGAATTCAACGCTAGTGGCAGGGCCTTCTGTCTTGTCTTCGGCGAGGGGAACACCGAGAGCTGTGAAGGCTGCTTTCAGACAAGACAGACTGTGTGCGGGGGGGGATGATGGGGGGTCAATAGTGAGGAAGTCGTCTAGCAGGTGGACGAGGGAGGGGATGCGGTAGTTGTTTAATAAAATCCAGCATAACAGTTCTGACAGGTTATCGAACAGCTTGGGGCTGCTTTTGCATCCGAAAGTTAGGCGGACTGCAAAATAGTATTGGCCTTTCCAGCAGACTCCGAACCAGCGCCAGGAGTCTGGATGGAGGGGGAGGACCTTGAAGGCCGAGGTGATGTCGGCTTTGGCCAGCCAGGCACCGCGGCCGGCTAGGCGAATGAGGGATATGGCGTGGGCCACTGTAGAATAATGGAGGGAATAGTCGGAGCTGGGGATGAGACTGTTAATGCTAGGATTTGCGGAACCGTGGGGGGAAGACAGGTCTATGATGAGGCGTTTTTTGCCGGAGTATTTGCGGGTGGCTATTCCGACGGGGCTGATGCGGAATTTGGTGAAGGGGGGAGAGGGAAATGGGCCTATCATGAAACCTTGCTGGACTTCCTTGGTGATTAGGGTATCGACGGTGTCTGGGTCTGTCAGGGCGGATTGGAGGTTATTGCAGGTGAGATTTGTGTCTGGGGGTGTGACAAGGCCCGGGGAGAAGCCGTGGTTGAGGCCGTCTAGGAAAAATCGGACAAAATCGGGGTCTGGGTGTGAAGTTAGCTCTGAAGCTAGGGCTGGGATGTTGATAGGGGTGGCTAGGTGCTTTACTAGTCAACTGCTTGAGGGTTTGGTGGGGTTGTGGGGGCATGCGACACGGGAGTGGGCTCCGGAGCAAAAAGAGCATACGTGCAACAATTTACAAGCGGACGAGTTACAGCCCTTGTCATTGAAATTATTGCACAGCATTTTTTGCCCAACAAATAGGATGGGGCGGCCTCGACGATCCCTATCCTGGGAGGAGGCTGGGAGTGCGGTGGGGGGTTGGGATACGGGCTTAGCTGGGCGGGCCATGAGCTGTGGGAGTTGTGTATGGGTTTGGGGTACCTGATAGGAAGAAGGCCGGGTGAAAGTGGTGGAGGTTGAGGGGCGGGAGGTGGCGAGGACGCAGGCTGAGGTGGGGTGGGCCGGGCAACTGCACAGGTCGCAAGCGACGGCGGTTCTGCCGGCAAAGAGCCGGCAGTACAGCTCGGAGTCCAGTGCCCCCCAGTGGGTCAGCTGGTTCGACTGCTGGAGTCGGGCTGCCGCCGTCGCTGCGAACTGCCTGTGATAGTGATAGAAAAGGGGCCCGGAGAAACGGATAGCTAGGTCCATGATTATTTGCAAATAATCATCCAGCTCCTGCCTGCGGTAGGGGAAAACGGAACAAATGACATTCCGGTAGAGGGAAAAAGCCAGGACGAATTCTGTGGGGGAGAGAATAGTGGGGTTAGTGGCTGAGTTGAGATCGCGGAGGGTGATGGACACCCCTCCGCAATCTACGGTCCTGGCCTGGTGGGAGAAAGCAGAGGGTTTGATTAAAGCAGCTAGGTCCACGTCCGTACCCTGGAGAATCTGGATGCGGAGTGCGTTTGACACCGGCATCGGGTTGGCGGAGATGGCCGACGGAGGTACGGGAGCGGGCAGGGCTGTGGAGAGGGAAAAAGCAAATTGAGGTATGGGTGTGTGGACGTGGGCCTGGGCTACTGGTAGGTAGTTCAGGGGGACAGTTTGTAGCTGTGGGTTGAAGTAAGTGGCCTGGTTGGCCGTGGCAAGGGAGTGAAGAATGGATGGTAGGGCCTGGGTTTGGGGAAAAGTGGGCTGATTAGCTGTGGGGGGGAGGGGGGCAGTTAAAGCCTGTTGAAAGAGAGTAGGCTGATTAAACATGGTGGGGGGAGGGGGAACGGTTTGGGCCTGGGTTTGGGAAAAAGTGAGCTGATTAGCTGTGGGGGGGAGGGGGGCAGTTAAAGCCTGTTGAAAGAGAGTAGGCTGATTAAACATGGTGGGGGGAGGGGGAACGGTTTGGGCCTGGGTTTGGGAAAAAGTGAGCTGATTAGCTGTGGGGGGGGGGGGGGGGGGGGGGGGGCAGTTAAAGCCTGTTGGAAGAGTGTAGGCTGATTAAACATGGTGGGGGGAGGGGGAACAGTTTGGGCCTGGGTGTGGGAAAAAGTGAGCTGATTAGCTGTGGAGGGAGGGAGGACAGATTGGCTTTGGGAAAAAGTGAGCTGATTAGCTGTGGAGGGAGGGAGGACAGATTGGCTTTGGGTCGTTAGACCCGTGGCCTGATTGCGGGGGGGAGGGGGGGGTGTTTGTGTGTGGCCGAGAATAATGGAAGATTGGACGGGGGTTTGGGTTTGTACAGTCCCCTGTGCATACAAGTTAAGTAAGTGCAGCAGTGGGTTGGGATACGTGGATGGGGAAGAGTGAACAGTGGTTGCAGAGACGTTAGTAGTGACAGCGGGGGAAATGGCGGGGGAAGCGACGTGGCGAGTTTTACGAGAAGCTTTCCTGGGGGGTGGGCGGGACGGGGATTCCCCGGGGATTCCCTCTGACACGCCTGTCGGTCCCGCGTCATCAACGTGCGACGGACCGGGCATGGAGGGATCTCGCATAGCATTACAGTATAGATCAAACAGAGTGGCTTTAACTGCAGCACGGGGAAAAGTTACGTTTAAACTAGTCAGGGCGTTCTGTAAGCCACGTATGGTCCAATCATTAATGGCAAAGGAGGGAGTGACTGACCTGGCCGATGGCACGGAGGTGACAGAACGGCTCCTGGTGTACGGGCCGGTGGCGGAGGCAGCGGAGGGGCGGTGAGTAGAACGCGCCGGTGATGAGTGATGGCTCCGTGCGGGGGTGTTCCTTGGCCCGTGGTGAAGTTCCGCGGGGGTGGGGGTGAGGGAAGGTGGCGGCGTAGTGGTGGTGGAAGTGGAGGTTCTGGTGGCCGCGGTGGTGGTGATGGCGGTGGCGGTGGCTCGCTGCCTGTTCAGAACCAGTCTGAGGTCCGCGGTCGGCGGGATCTCGTCCTCAGACGCGAGCAGGTCCATTGGTTCGTCGTTTTCCATTTTTAGCGGATGGAAGTCGAGAAATAGCGATGGTTTTTATAAATGTCGATGAAGACAAACTTTGTCGAAGACGTACGAGGTACTAGTTGCGTGGGTTTCGCGCAATGCGAGAACTGAGCATGAAATGCTGCTGGCACGGCCAGGTTTAAATACGGCGCTTGATTGGCTTGGTAGGAGGAGATAAGGGAGGAGTTGTTATCAGTGGGATTTGAGGCAGGTGAGGTAGGGAGGAGAAGGTAGGTTAGATTAGAAGTGATGGAGAAGGGAGGAGATGGTTATCCGGTGTGGTCTGTTCTCCTGAACTTCCGTTGTTCCAACAGCATAAAGTGTCTGTCAGGAATCTTTAAAATTACTATCCCACTAAGTGCCAAGCTCTGTATCCTTGGAACTTTATACATTCAGCAAAGCAAATTAAAATATTTGACTTTGGTCTTCTTCAAGCTAGAAGAGCTGTGGCATTATGTTGTAAAAATGTGGAAGCCCCAACATTGAGGATGTGGCACCGGGAACTCATGAATTCCATTGGGCTGGAGAGGTTGACAGTGATTTTGAACAACTTTGGGGGATGTATGTGGGTGCCATGGCAGCTACCTAAATGTAATAACATATGGATAAAAAAGGGGGGAAAATGGATGAAAAAAAAAAGTTATTTATTTATTTATTATTATTTGTATTATTTTTAACTAGAAGCTGGGCCGCCCGACCTGGCCAACTCGGGAACGATGTAAATAGGGAATGAATGCCCCGCCCTTTAATGCAAACCCCATTATACTGTTGTCATAGGACCCGTTTTGACCATCTGTTTGCCTGTATCCATGTATGCCCATATATGGAGATATCTGTATCTGTCTGTCTGTCGGCGTCCATTTTATGTCCATATATGGAGATCACTGCAGATATAGTTCTGGGTCCATTTTATGCCCATATATGCCCATATATGGAATTATCTGTCTATCTGCGTCACACGTCAATTATCTGTCACACCTTTGCCCTGCTCATATCTCCGCATCAGTATGACATCACACTGCTGACATCAGTATGACATCACACCATATATGGAGGGATGTGTTGGTTATCTCCATATCTGGAGATTCAACCTTCAACGATTTTGACATCTTGTTACTAATCTGTCGGTAGATAATGCCGGTCTTATATAAGGGTCATTTGTGTACGGTGTGATGTCATACTGATGTCAGCAGTGTGATGTCATACTGATGTCAGCAGCTATGTCTCTATATATGGAGTTATATGTTGTTCGTGTCCAAATATGGGGCTTGTGAGGTCAGACTTAGTGAGATTCGTCGGTTATCTCCATATATGGAGGGATGTGTGGGTTATCTCCATATCTGGAGATTCAACCTTCAACGATTTTGACATCTTGTTACTAATCTGTCGGTAGATAATGCCGGTCTTATATAAGGGTCATTTGTGTACGGTGTGATGTCATACTGATGTCAGCAGTGTGATGTCATACTGATGTCAGCAGCTATGTCTCTATATATGGAGTTATATGTTGTTCGTGTCCAAATATGGGGCTTGTGAGGTCAGACCTAGTGAGATTCGTCAGTTATCTCCATATATGGAGGGATGTGTTGGTTATCTCCATATCTGGAGATTCAACCTTCAACGATTTTGACATCTTGTTACTAATCTGTCGGTAGATAATGCCGGTCTTATATAAGGGTCATTTGTGTACGGTGTGATGTCATACTGATGTCAGCAGTGTGATGTCATACTGATGCGGAGATATGAGCAGGGCAAAGGTGTGACAAGGCCCTGCAGAAAATGCATGACACGCTGCTGCGCCACACTCAGCACCCCTAAAAACCAGTACTTGGGATTTGTTGATGTAAATGTTCACATAGAGTGTAATAATTGGTAAAACAAACTTTTGGCCTATTTGTGGAGATAAGCGACCAACGGTCGCTTATCTCCCGATTAGGGAGTCTTACTGGTAGATAGATAACGCATGTGCAGGTGGTATATGTGTGTGTGAATGTGAGTGAGTGAATGTATGTGAGTAGGCCTATATGTATTGTATTGTATGTTGTATGTAAAAAAAATCCATAAAAATATATTTATAAAAAATGTTAGGGGGTTTAGATGTAGAGCTGCTATTTCCACTATTGTTGCAAATGTAAGAACATGGAAACAATTATGACAAAACGAATTGCAATAATGTCAAATAATTGCGATTGGACCAGGATGTAAGGTAGGCCTACTCACCAAGTGTCTGTCCCCCGACTGCCCCTACTGCTGCTGGCAGTGCCATGTTCTCAACTCAGAGTCAATCTGCAAGAATAAACACAGCTGTCAGCTAACTGCTTCTCAATGTGGGATCCGGGGACCCCCATGAGTGACAGCCAGGGTTATGCATATAGGCCTACTTCACTTTTAGAGACTAATTTATTTCGGTATAAACTACAATGTGACGGCATCAGACAGCTGTGACAGGTGTCTTGTCATAATCTCACTCCCCATCATTCAAGGGAACGGGGGATAACTGTCCGGTGTCGTTGTGATTTTTGAACCGAACCAAAACAAAATAAATTTGTCTCTAAAAGTGGAGTAGGGCCTAATCGGCCCCATTTTAGAAGACTCATCATCTTTTTTGACAAAAGTAGGCTATAGCTGATGTACAAGAGTTGGAAAAATAATGCCTACAAGAGTTGGAAAAATAATGCAACTAGATATTATATAATCTATTTTTTTTATGTAATTTTAAGCCCCATCTACAGTCATGCTGGTGGACTGCAATGAGCTGGAGCTCGCTGTGGAGCAGAGCCACGCTGCAGACTCCACGCCCAGGCCAGCGGGATGAGGGACATCAGGGAGGTGGCGGCCGAGGAGGAGGTGGTGGTGTCGGCCTCCCCTCGGGTGTTGGTGGCCAGCATCCCAGGAGGAAGGACGGTGAGGACACCGTCCCTGTCTGGGACCATTATCTCACTGTCGCTCTGTGGAACTCTCACTGGACAGTGACAGTGAGGACATCTCACTGGACAGTGAGGACATCTCACTGGACAGTGACAGCGAGGACATCTCACTGGACAGCCAGGACATCTCACTGGACAGTGACAGTGAGGACATCTCACTGGACAGTGACAGCGAGGACATCTCACTGGACAGTGACAATGAGGACATCTCACTGGACAGTGACAGTGAGGACATCTCACTGGACAGTGACAGTGAGGACAGCCAGGACATCTCACTGGACAGTGACAGTGAGGACATCTCACTGGACAGTGACAGTGAGGACAGCCAGGACATCTCACTGGACAGTGACAGCGAGGACATCTCACTGGACAGTGACAGCCAGGACATCTCACTGGACAGTGACAGCGAGGACATCTCACTGGACAGTGACAGCCAGGACATCTCACTGGACAGTGACAGCGAGGACATCTCACTGGACAGTGACAGCCAGGACATCTCACTGGACAGTGACAGTGAGGACATCTCACTGGACAGTGACAGTGAGGACATCTCACTGGACAGTGACAGTGAGGACATCTCACTGGACAGTGACAGTGAGGACATCTCACAGTGACAGTGAGGACAGCCAGGACATCTCACTGGACAGTGACAGCGAGGACATCTCACTGGACAGTGACAGCCAGGACATCTCACTGGACAGTGACAGCGAGGACATCTCACTGGACAGTGACAGCGAGGACATCTCACTGGACAGTGACAGCGAGGACATCTCACTGGACAGTGACAGCCAGGACATCTCACTGGACAGTGACAGTGAGGACATCTCACTGGACAGTGACAGTGAGGACATCTCACTGGACAGTGACAGTGAGGACATCTCACTGGACAGTGACAGCGAGGACAGAGGAGGAGCTGTTGTCAGGACTGGACATCAGGACTTCTTCTAAATCCTGCACCTTGTTCTCCAGTTTTTTATAGCGCACCTCAAGCTGAGAATAGCGCACTTCCAACCTTTTCTCTGACCATGTCCAATAACGCCTGGTCTGTTTTTTTCACCGTCTGAAATAAGATTAAGAATGAGGCTCCAGTGTGCACTATGCTCTTTTTAAATAAATGATGTATTTAAAAAGTACAATATTCACTGTTAGCACTGTTTATACCTTAAAAACATGACCCCCACCTCCCCATGATGTGTAACTACAAGTTTGTCATGTATGTATTGTAATTAAAACATTCGGAAAACAATGGGAAAAAAAAGCGCCTTGGATAAAGGCACTATATAAATGCACCATTTACCATTTACCATAAAAAAAGCATATGAAAATGGGAGGTATAGGCCTACCTGATAATTTCTTATCATATACATAAGTGTGCCCCTCTTTGACATTCTCTGCCTGTTTTTGGAAGACAGTCATTTAGGCAGGGGTCTGCCCATCTGATACGGCGATCATGGCATTCTTCACAGTTTGGACTGGCACGGGCTGTCGCCCGACCAGTCCCATCTGGGCACATTGTTTGCCGTTTCATGGCTACGACTTGGAGCTTTAAACTCGGTAGCCGCTCGTATGGCCCTGCGGCATTTTTTGGTATGGTCTTCAGATCCATTGCTGGAGGTAAAAAGAAGACACAAAAAAGACGTTATATTACTAACCTTTTATAAATCATGAAACTCTGCCTACAAGAGTTGGAAAAATAATGCAACTAGATATCCAACTATAGAATCATTTTTTTTTTTACTATTTAAGTAATGTTAAGCCCTATACACATAAAATTGAAAGTTGAAAGTTTGTTTATTTGACAGGGACAGTACTCATTAAAGGACATGTCAGTTTTCACTTCAATGTAAATGAGCCAGAGTTAGCCACAGGCTAATTTGCATCTGTAGTCCCTGGACCTTAGTGGTGATCAAATATAAAATGGATAAAATGAATCACACATCATAAGCTACAGTTAAAACATTATTCACTAGTAAAGACCACGCCATCAAACAGGGAACAAGTTGAGTTGTATTTATTAAACATTTGCCTTTGGGACTGAAGGCGGGTGGAAATTCCTTCGGGACTGAAAGGCGGGCCAAAACACCTTTGTGACTGAAGGCGGTGCCTTAGTGAATGAAGGTAGATGGTTATTAATGTGTTATGGATGGCTATTAACCTGACAGAGATGGGGATAGTGGGAGACGGACCAGAGGGAGTGGTGGCTAGTGGAATTTTAACTGATGAATGTTAACTGAAGGATGGCAAAGAGGGATGGAGGGGGGTGGCGTGGGCCTCTACGGCGGCGGCGATGAGATGATGTGGAGGGAGGGCTGGTAAACCTGATTGAAAGGAGGGAAGGAATGGAGCGGGGTGTGGGAGGCCGGGCATGGATGGAGAGGAGAGGGCGGAGCGCTCGGGGCACGAGCCCTGGGTAGTCTGGCTCTGGGGCTCTGGTTCATGTGATGATGGACCCGAACGGAGTCCCCAAAAATGGTACGTGTTAATTAACGGACGAGCGCGATGTGGGCTTGGCAGAGGTCGTGGGCATTGGAGCGGATTTACGTGTGGTATGCGGAAGATAACCATCGACCGAGAATCTGGATGATGTGCTCGGGGATACCTTGCCGGGATGCTGTGGAAGCTGCACCACATGCGGAAAGAGTGGCCGGAAAAGTGCTCGGCTGCGTAGCCGTCTTTGGTGAGGATTAGTCGGAGGTGGCGATGGAACCAGGTGCGAGTGATAACGGAACCGGTTTCAGAAATAAATAGTGGATCGGAAGGTGAAGCCTTTTGGGACCGGCGGGTATGGAGGTGGCGCACGAGTGGCTCGTAGGGACTGAAAGGTGAGTTTAGCTTGAATAGATACATGGGAGTCGATGCTCCGTATTGGTCCGTTTTACAATGCCTGAGTGTGAAAATTAAGGTGGATGAGTCTAGATCGGAGAGACAGGGGTGGTGAGCCGGATTGAATCTGGAATTGGACGCAGTGAATTCCGAGCACCTGAGGAACCCATAAAAGGCCAGGAGTAAAACTGATTCGAGTGTGGAGTCGGTGAATGGGTTGGCGTGGCCGGAACGGAGTACCGTGATGCAATCGGCGAGGATGAGTGAGGTGAGGGGTTGGCGGCTAGGAGGATGGCGTGGCTCGTACCGTTTAATGCCTATAAGCAGCAATGAGACGTGGGGATGCGAATGGAAGGAGTGAGGAGCACCGGTGAGAAGTTTGGAGATAAAGTTAATACCGGCGAGGTTAACAAGGATAGTGGATG
This sequence comes from Nannobrachium achirus, assembly GCF_963921795.1. NCBI lineage: Eukaryota > Metazoa > Chordata > Actinopteri > Myctophiformes > Myctophidae > Nannobrachium > Nannobrachium achirus. The sequence continues at coordinate 87,790,504 of NC_137810.1, forward strand.
AGGGCATGGACCGGGAAGTATGACAGCTAATGTAGGAGGTGAGGGTGGATGGCGCGAGTGACAGGAGAATGGTTTGTTGGGTGTGGAGTATAAGGTGGTGGAGAGGGTGGTCTACGGGAAGATCATTTGCAAAAATGGAGGTACCGGAGTGGGGTGGATATCTGCATCTGGAGCCAATAGCCTGAATTTCTGGAAAAGAAAACGAGAAAGTGAGTTGGTGACTGTGATCCAGGTGAGTCGTCTGAGGAGAGACATAATGGGGAGTGAGGAGGAACAGCCTTTATTAATTATGTCAACAGTGGTTTGGTTGTCTGAATGGATGAGAATAGAGCGGCTGGTCCATTCTGATCCCCAAAGGGAAGCCGCTACTATAATAGGATACAACTCAAACATGGCAGAGGAATGGCTGGGGTCACACTGGGGATCAAGCATCTCTTTCGGCCATTCCTCCGCGAACCAGCGCCCACTGTAGTACCCGCCGTAGCCTACGGAGGGTGCGGCATCTGTAAATAATTGAAGGTCCTCTGGTGAGGAGTGAAAATCATCATAAAATAAAGTAATGCCGTTCCAATTTTGGAGGAGGACCTTCCAGAGCCTGAGCTCCATTCTGCACTCTTGTGAGAGTGAGACCTGGTGGTGGAGGGATGGGACGGAGGAGGCTAATGAGAGAAGGTGGGAGATGAACGAACGGCCTTGGGGGATGATGCGGGTTGCGAAATTGAGGTGGCCTAGGAGTTGGAGTAATTGCTGTTTTGTGCAGGAGGTGGTGTCTGAGAAGTTGCCACGATTAGAGTGATTCTGTCCAATTCTTCCTGGGGGAGGGAGGCTTGGAAGGCGAGGGTATCTAGTTTAATTCCTAAGAATTCAACACTAGTGGCGGGGCCTTCTGTCTTGTCGTCGGCGAGGGGAACGCCGAGAGCTGTGAAAGCTGCTTTCAGACAAGACAGGCTGTGTGCTGGGGGGGGGGGGGGTGAAGGGGGGTCAATGGTGAGGAAGTCGTCCAACAGATGGACAAGGGAGGGGATGCGATAGTTGTTTAACAAAATCCAGCATAACAGTTCTGACAGGTTATCAAACAGCTTGGGGCTGCTTTTGCATCCGAAGGTTAGGCGGACTGCAAAATAGTATTGGTCTTTCCAACAAACCCCGAACAGGTGCCAGGAGTCTGGGTGGTGGGGGAGGACCTTGAAAGCCGACGTGATGTCGGCTTTGGCCAGCCAGGCACCACGGCCGGCTAAACGGATGAGGGATATGGCGTGGGTGACTGTGGAGTAATGGAGGGAAAAATCAGAGCTGGGGATGAGACTGTTTATGCTGGGGACTGAGGACCCGTGGGGGGAAGAGAGGTCTATGATAAGGCTTTTTTTGCCGGAGTATTTGCGGGTGGCTACTCCGACTGGGCTGATGCCAAATCCGGTAAATGGGGGGGAGGAGAATGGGCCTATCATGAAACCTTGCTGGACTTCCTTGGTGATCAGGGTATCAACGGTGTCTGGGTCTGTCAGGGCGGATTGGAGGTTATTGCAGGTGTGGTTTGTGTCTGGGAGTGTGAAAAGGCCGGGGGAGAAGCCGTGGTTGAGGCCGTCTAGGAAAAATCGGACGAATTTGGGATCTGGGTGTGAAGTTAGCTCTGATGCTAGGGCCGGGATGTTGATTGGGGTGGCCAAATGCTTTGCTAGTCAACTGCTTGAGGGTTTGGTGGGGTTGTGGGGGCATGTGATACGGGAATGGGCTCCGCTGCAAAAGGAGCACACGTGCAACATTCTGCATGAGGACGTGTTACAGCCCTTGTCGTTGAAATTGTTGCATACCATTTTTGACCCGACAAAGAGCAGGGGGCAGCCTCGACGTTCCCTCTGCTGGGAGGAGGCTGGGAAGGTGGTGGGACGTTGGGTTGTGGGCTTAGCTGGGCGGGCTACGTTTGCAAAAAGCGATGGGATTTGTGTGTGGGTCTGTGGTACCTGGTTGGATGATGGCCGGGTAAATGGGGTGGGGGCTGTGGGGCGGGAGGTGGCAAGGACACAGCCAGAGGTGGGATGGGCCGGGCAGCTACACAGTTCGCAGGCGATGGCGGTTCTGCCAGCAAAAGCCGGCAGTACAGCTCAGAGTCCAGCACGCCCCAATAAGTCAGATGGTTCGACTGCTGGAGTCGAGCTGCCGCCATCGCCGCAAACTACCTGTGGTATTGGTAAAAAAGGGTGCCTGAGAAACGAATGGCGAGGTCCATGATTATCTGCATGTAGTCATCCAGCTCCTGCCTGCAGTGGGGGAAAATTGAACATATGACGTTGCGATAGATTGAGAAGCCAGGACGAACTCTGTGGGGGAGAGAATGGTGGGGTTAGTGGAGGAGTTGAGGTCCTGGAGGGTGATAGACACCCCTCCGCAGCCTATGGTCCTGGCCTGGTGGGAAAAAGCAGAGGGTTTAATTAGTGAGGCTAGGTCCACGTCCATACCCTGGAGTATCTGGAGGCGGAGTGCACTGGAAACCGGAATGGGGTTGACGGCGATGGTTGAGGGAGGTACGGTTGCAGGCAGGGCTGCTTGTATTTGGGCGGGCTGCTTGTATTTGGGCAGATGGAATAAAGGCTTGGTTAGCCTGAGGGGGGGAGGGGGGATGGTGGATTGTTGAGCAGGGGTTTGAGCCTGTACAGACCCCTGCGCATACATGGAAAGTAAATGTAGCAGTGGGTTGGAATACAGAGATGGAGATACGGGATCTATTGTTAAAGTGGAGTTGGTGATGGGTCGTGACAGGGTTTCCCTGGGGCTTCCCTCTGACGCGCCTCTAGGTCTCGCGTCATCGATGTGCGACGGACCGGGCGAGGAGGGAGCTTGCATAGCAGTACAGTAAAGTTCGTAAAGAACTGACTTGGATGCGGTGCGGGGAAATACTACTTTGCTATTAGTCAGGGATTTCTGTAAGCCAGCTACGGTCCAATCATTAATGGAGAGAGAAGGAGTGACTGACCTGGTACGTGGGACTGAGGTGGCAGAACGGGTTCTGGAATATGGCCCGAGAGCAGTGGCGGCGGCGGAGCAGTAAGTGGAGCGGCGAGATGAGGCATGCGAGGATGGTGTGGATTGGTGGCTTGACTGGCTCCTTGCTGGGGTGGTTCTCGGGCCGTGGTGTAGTTCCGCTGGGGTCTGGGTGGCGGCGCGGCGGTGGTGGAAGCGGTGGTTGTAGTTGCAGTAGTGGATGTTGCCCGCTGTTTGTTCAGGATCAACCTTAGATCCGCTGGAAGGGTCGGGGGGATTTCGTCCTCCGACGCTAGGAGGTCCATTGGTTCTTCGGTGTCCATAGTTGATGGAAGTATGTCGATTAAGACAAGTTTTGTACGAAGTACATATGCTTGCGTTCTGGCAATGCGAGAAACTGAGCATGAATGCTGAGGGGCATGGCCGGGTTTAAATACAGCGCTTGATTGGCTTGATGGGAGGAGATAAGGGAGGAGTTGTTATCAGTGAGATCTGAAGCAGGTGAGATAGGGAGGAGTAAAGGTAGGTTAGATTGGAGGCGATTATAGTACGAGGAAACACCTGCAATCCTTTCTGCAGTTCAGAAGGTTCATCGTTTGGTTTATGGACAGTACGTCTCAACCACTAGGAAAAGAAAAATCAAAAGGTTGCACGAATATAGACACAACATTTATTTGGCAAAGAAAACTCTGAACAACTTCCACCTGCTACAGGGGAACAGAGTCATTCAGTACGTAGTATTAGACCAGATTCAGAGTTTCGAAATGTGAACAAAAATGTATTTGGCAAAGAAAACTCTGAACAACTTCCACTCCTACCCTGCTACAGGGGAACAGTCGTTCAGTACGTAGTATTAGACCAGATTCAGAGTTTCGAAATGTGAACAAAAGATGCTGAAAACAGTGGAATCATACAGGCACTTGAACTACTGTATATCTGTCACATTACCCCCCCTTCAGCAAAACTAAGTGTAAATACTGTTCTTTAAGTAACACTGGGGGGTTGCTAAGAGTGTAATTTTGTCCATAATTCCATGTTTTATTGATGTTTTATTGATGTTTTATTGATTCCTTCCTTCCTTCCTTCCTTCCGTAACCTTACTTCTGTACAGGGAGTGATGTCAGTGTGATGTCAGCGAGTTGTGACATCACTTCCTGCACGGGGCGGCTACACGAAAGACTAAAAAAAAGAGAAGGATACACAAGACTAAGAAAGACAAAAATTAAAAAGAAAAAAAGGAGGAGGAGGATAAAGATACCAAAAGGAGAGAGAAGAAAGGGTGGATGAGGTACAATGTGTCTCAGAAAAGAAAATGTAACAAGGAGGTGGCAACGGGACGGATAGATAAAGTTATTAGGCCTGGATCCGACTTTAAGTTGGCGCACAGGATTCCAGAAGTGTAGCGCTTATTCGCTCTTGTATCAAACTGGTACTCGAAACGTTCTTAGAATTTCATATATATTTTCTAAAGTAAATATGGGGGCGGCTGTGAAAAAAAGAGAAGAATAAAAAAGAAAAAAAAGAGGAGGATAAAGATACCAAAAGGAGAGAGAAGGTACAATGTGAGGTATCCTCCTTGTCAAGCTCGACATGGGCATTTGGACCTATATATGGAGAAATGGAGCGAACCTGTTTGGCCTAAACATGGAGATGTAGTACAGAATGACAGAATGATATATGGGTATAAAAAGTATGTCATGAGACATCACTGACATAAGTATGTCATGAGACATCCACTCAGACAGACAGCCATTGACTCTGGCCTAACAATGGCTACTGTCTATGACGGTAGTCCCATATGACATGATGGACTGGACTATCTCCATATATAGTGTTCTCCACATCTCCATGTTTAGGCCCTATCGCTCACACCCTAGGTGGGGTTGGCGATAGGGCCTTTCTGTGTGGAGTTTGCATGTTCTCCCGGTGTCTCCTAGGGTTGATACCCTCACAAAACATGAACAAACTCCCCCCAGAATGACAACAACTAGAATCGTCAGAGAAACGCTGTGGTTGGCCAGATGGTCAAGAATTGGCAACAAAGATAACAAGGACCTATATGATTTGCTATTTATAAGACCTTGCCATGGTGTAAATGTATCTAATTGTATACAATTGGGCTGCAGATTTACATTGTTCATGGATAGCACACATAATTAAATTAATGTTTTTTGTTTATTTCAGGACCCTGTCAACCTTAGTTGGGACATTGCTGTAGTAATGAGAATAGTTGAAATCCATTGATCCCTCTTCTTCCAAAAGGAGGCACCTACAACATCTTCCAGAAGAGGCACCTATAAAACAATTGCTATGGCCTGACTTAAATGGCAAATAAAATTATGTAATTTAATTTACAGTATTCATGTTTCCTTGTTTAGATACCAAGAAATACATTTGGTCACTATAGTCAAAAAAGGACAACATAAAAAATACTATAATCATCACAGAATATAGTGATTCATAATACAATTACATTAAACATGCAGGGTTATATTTTGAATGTGTTATCTATTTCTTGCACATAGATAGGAATACGTTTATCTAAATTGAATCACTTTCTCCTACTCGTGATCAGGTTGTCAAAATGTATAATACCAACAAGTCGCATTAGGGTCAAGGTTGCTTACCTAATGATCAAACAACACAAGTATAATCTGCTAATGTTCCTTAAGAAAGACTTGGGTTGTAAATACTTCTTCATTGCTTTCTCATTATACACAGGCCTTGCCAGGTCAGGACAATATCCTACTTTCATTTCTGAGTCATATCAAATATTGTGGAGTGGTTCAATAATGTCATTGTCTACACCCATGAATTATGGGTTTCACTTTTAGGCCTATAGACTAGTGCAGTACCAATGTGATGGAACCCCACAGTTTGACTTTACCCAACACGTAAAATAATAACTTGCAGTTTAAACACAGTTTAATCAGGTTGTCAAAATGTGATGTCATAATCTGCTAATGTTACGATCAAGGGACAGGACAGACATTGAATAAGACATCTTTTAATGACTGGGAATTCCATGGAATCAAGGTGGATGCACCCAGCAGCTGACGGCTTGTGTTGCCCTCAGCATCTTCTGCAATGGAATGAAGGTAGATGGTGCATGGTCAGCTGCTGGGAGAGATGAGTAGAACATCCATTACAACGGCTTGTGTTGCCCTCAGCATCTTCTCAGCATCTTCAACAAATGGCAGGAGACAAACTGGCTTTGACATGATGATTTTCCCAAATCCCGATGTGACTGAGAAAGATAATCACAAGAACACTAAGTATCATGGCATGAATTATAGGTCAGTGTAAGTATTACAAATCAGATAAGAAAAATGCAATGGTATGAGGGAGTTTAAAAAGCGGACAAAAAAAGTGCAGATGTACAAGCTTGTGAGCCTGTATCTGCTATTTTTTTTTTGTCCAGAGTTGTTGGCTAGACCACATTCTCCTAGTGCCCAATATACAGTATATAGAATTGTCTACTAAAGCCAATAACAAACTACTCTTCTCTTATGGGGAGGTCAATGGCATAACATTTTCAAATGGGTGTCTGCAGCGGTTTGTGTTATTGTGGGGATGACTGGATGAGAAACACTGCAGCAACAGTGTTATACATGATACAGCTTGAAATGAGGGCTTGCCGCTTCAGAGAAATAAAGGTTGAATGAAAAAGCTTCTGCATTGTAATAACATAATTTAACATTTTTTCACAATACACTGGAAATAGTGTATAATCAGATATTTTGCACATGACATTGTAAAGAAAACATGTCATGAGCATTACAAACCAGCTGCTATACTCATGCAACTTATTTCTTAACTTCATGTACAATAATGTTTGGATGGTTACCTGCAAGAGGCACAAGACAAGCCAAAAACATTGTCCTGCTTTCCAATTATTATGAATCTACAAATTATAAATGTTGCACAGTACTTGTGTATATTCTAATGATGAATATTTGTGCATAGTAACTAACCTGTAGTCTAAATGATCAAGGAGTTTATTGTCACTACTAGTGTGAGGAGGTCAAGTGACATCATTACTGGACTATATTGTTTTTCACAACTATGGTAAAACAACTTGTTTTTGTTACTTCGGGGTGTACTTCGGGTTTTGATCGTTTCATTACAGTTTTATATCACTATTATTTCACCTGCTAGAAGTTTAACCAATGGGAGAAAGTATAATGATTACTCTACGATGATAGGTTCCAGTATTATCTCCCCAATATTATAGAGTACAACAATATAATACTAGAGAATAATGTCCTAAATCTGATATAATAACATATTGTAACAGGTCCTCAACACAACATGTTTTCAATTGCCGAGAGGGGCATCTGATGTTAGAATGGGAGACGCTGGTTTAGGAAACAGATGCTAGCATACAATGATATTGATGTACTTGTAATTCAGGATTTCCCAACATTGGGTAACAATTTATAACATTCTGCCCTGCCCGTGTGCAGGCAGACTGACAAACGATTTTTTTTCTCATCCAAAATGACTAGCATGAACGTCCTGCTAATGCTAACACATATAGCATAACAACGCTTATTATACACACTGGCTGGCTTAGTGGGCTACTTACCGAAGACATATCAAGTTTATGAACGGCTGCAGAGGTTCTTTGGACTGCCAATCCAGATCTGGATAGTAGACCTGGTGAAAGCACCCTGCCCACACGACCCAGAGCTATGAGTCCCAGCTCCAGAAGAGCCATAGCCGCCTGCCGTCCATTCTGAATAACGTGAACGGTCTGTTCATCATTATCATCATCATCATCATCATCATCATGAACTCAACGTTGTTGTAAACAACTGTAACCCCTGACACGGAATAACAACGTCTTCCCCCAGTCTTCTTCTTGTGACAACAACAACAAGAGCAGGAGAAGAGTTGCGGCGCCCTCTGCTGCCCTGCCCTACGTCATCACAAGGCGACCAGATATCGTTATGAAAACCATATTTCATAACTGCACATGCCTGGCTGGCCAAGAAATGTTCGCTAAAAACATAAAAACTTTTTTTTTAAATATAAATACATATATTATCTTCATGAAAGTAACTTTTGGTCAGGTATACATTGTTTATTTATCAGGTCTTCGGTTGTTGTCCACTTGTAGGTATGGTGCCAAGGAGTTGAGGGACATACACTCTGGAGGAGCTACCAGTCTCCTCAGCTCCTCCACTGTGATTTTGCATCTGTGTGGAAAAATATGATCACATTACAGGACACATAAAATCAAAAACAAGGCAGTGTCAACTGCAAACACCCTACATTTTATGGCTTCTCCACTCCAAAGCCCAACATACAGTTGAGGGCAAAGCCTTAGATTTAAGTGCTAAAGCGATTTAGCTATTACAAAGAGTCACAATTCAGGCTTTTGCAAATCCCGCCCCATTCTTATTTTATTTTTTCATAGCCTCATTACAGCTATATAAAGTACCAAAGGAAAAACATCTAGGTGATATTAATAAAAAGGGAAGAAAAAGGTACAGTAATTACATAGCAAAACAGTAGTTTTCCCCCGAAAATATATGTTTTAATTAGTTTAATCCTCTGGATCAGAGAGAGAATAGAAATAGAAAGAGAAAGCACATTGCATCTTGGGTAGGAAGAGGACAGCCAGATTATAGTTCTCCTCACATAATAGGCTGGCTTTTCGTAATTCTGCCCATTTAAAATATATGTACCCAAACGTAACTCGTAGTTACATTGATTACAATAAGTGTTTTGCCATTGCATGGCAGGCACACTTAATAAGGTCCATGTGAACTAGTTTGTTGAAGCTTATTCATTATGATGAGCGAGATCGCTATCACCTCCCGCAGCCGTACTGGACGAACTCCGTGTCGCACAGTGCCTACGGCGATGAAAGCCCAAAGCAACATTCTCCACTGCACAAACTCCACCCCCGATAGCAAAAAGTGAATGTTTTTTTCTGGTTGGCCAGTCAGGGAGTCTCAGGGACCAATCAGAAGGCTGACAAACGGTGAATTCCAGATGAAATCGAAATGTGATGCGGGAGCGTGTCGCTATTGCTACATTTCATCTTTTCGACATCCAAACCTAACCCAAACCTCCGTGGGGTGAGTAGCTAATCTGTCGACGCTCCGTTGTCGAATTGTTGTGTTGTCGAAATAGCGAGATTTGCCCATGTGATACAACTGTATTTGTAACAATATACGGTTAAGCATATCATACCTTCTCTTATGCGGCATTCCAGCCACCAATGGCAGTATCATCTCTATCTCCTTGTAGACACTGCCATTGGTGGCACTGGATGTTGTTGGGTTGTTGGGTACTTCTAGGACCCCTTCGAAGAATGCGGCTGTGGGTGTAGAGAAAGTGAAAAGCCCAATCAGGAATTACAATGTAAAAACCTTTATGAAAGCGGGTCATTTAGCTGCCATCGGCTAAAGTTTATGGTGTCACAGTCAGTGTTGGGGAGGGGGGGAGAACAATGGGGACCTGTGAAATATGTTTGCTTTCTAGCCTATGACATAGCCGCTAGGGTGGTCTACTGGTTGTTGGTGCTGTGGAATTATAAATTCATATGTGAAAAAGCTAACCTCAAAATTAGCTTCCTTTCCAGTTAAGCTTGTCAAAGTAACATGTTCACAGCATTGCAGAAACATGACCACATGTTAAGTCTGGACATTAAGCCTGGCCAAGACCAGGCAGAACGTGGTGATGTTCACATACACAATGTACCAAATTATTATTCTTTTTATTTTAAGAAGTGGACCAGTGGACCATGTATAGAGTTTGAATATAAACCGTAAGTGGTTACTGGTTAGATGAAAGCCATTATTCCACCCCATCTATCACCATTACTGGACATGACACCCCCACACTTCATTTCATACAAGCTTCATATATTCTGTTTGGTATGTCAATATCAGACCGGAGGGAAATGAAACAAAGTGATCAGTGATTAAACTGACCAGTTAAAACAGTAACATATCTAGCTCTACAGTTAAAAAGCATTCAGCAACTAAAGAAACTCAATAATTTCATAATAAGCCTACTACTAAAAAGTCCCTTGCATTTTCTTTTTTGCATTCTAAATATACCACACAATCACTCACCTTGCATTCCACCGTCACGGTCGTTAGACATTCCGGGCTCGCCGGGCCCATCATGGATGGGTGGGTCTGGCACAGCAAGGTCAGGTGTGACGGGAGTAGGTGGAACCAACCAACACACCTGGAAATTAAGCATTGGTTTGGTATTGGCCTACAATCATAAAACCAGGCAACAGACAAAGGAGACGTTTTGCCCCCATAAGGAACCATTATAACCAAATAGGAATGTGAAAAAAAGAAGGAAATCCATGAACTTTAAGGTATTCTGTCAGAAATGCATTGCGAGAAGCCGAGAACAGTTTGTCTGACACAAATTGTGTGTTGAATGGTCTTCTGACAGAAATGCAGGGAGTTTACAGGTATTCTGTCAGAAGAGCATTGCTAGAACTATTTCTGGCAGAAATGCTTTGCGAGAACTTTATGTCTGACAGACATGCAGGGTGTTTAAAGGTATTCTGTCAGAAATGCTTTGCAAGAACTGTTTGACTTAAATAGTGTGTTGAATGGTATTCTGACCGAAATGCATGGCATTATTATTATTATTTTACTTTTAAGAAGTGAAACATGTATAGACCCCTGGTGGACACCGGTCAACAAAGTAGAGTTTGAGTATATAAGTGGTTACTGGTTAGATGAAAGCCATTATTCCACCCCCATCTATCACCATTACTGGACATCACATTCCCACACTTCATTTCATACAAGCTTCATATATTCTGTTTGGTATGTCAATATCAGACCGGAGGGAAGTGAAACAAAGTGATCAGTGATTAACCTGACCAGTTAAAACAGTAACAGACAGAAATATCTAGGACCTACAGTTAAAAAGCTTTCAGCAACTAAAGAAACTCAAGAATTTCATAACACTGCTAAAAAGTCCCTTGCATTTTTTGCATTCTAAATATACCACAGTATCACTCACCTTGCATTCCACCGTCACGGTTGCACGAGGGGTTGCTGTGGTTGGACAGTCCGGGCTCGCTGGGCCCACCATGGTTAAGACTGGATGCAGTGGTCGTGGGAGGATAGAAGTCCAGAATGGGTGGGGCTGGCTCAGGTAAAGTGATGGGAACAGGTGGAAACGGACCTGGAAATTAAGCATTGGTTTGGTATTGGCTACACTCATAAAACCAGGCAACTAATAGGAATGTGAAAGAAAAAAAAAACAGTTTGTCTGACACAAACTGTGTGTTGAATGGTCTTCTGACAGAAATGCAGGGAGTTTAAAGGTATTCTGTCAGAAGAGCATTGCTAGAACCATTTCTGAGAAACCTTCATATATTCTGTTTGGTATGTCAATATCAGACCGGAGGGAAGTGAAACAAAGTGATCAGTGAAACACTTTGACTGCCAGACCCCCCCCCCCCCCCCCCCCCCCCGGCCCCCCTCCCTGACCCTTGCCACCATTAAGGCCCATTCATTTCTGACCCAATTCTAGAGAATAAATTGAAAATGATGCGATGTGAATAAAATTGTTCAGGGGGGAGGAGTAGGATTTTTTCTTTACCAACATTTTTTTGGAGTGTTTTCGGTGTTCGGCTTTGGAGATAACTGCAGTAGAGTGCACACTGCGCAAACCAATAAATAACCTCAGAAATCTAGATTCTGAGATATTTGAGTTCAAAGAAGAAAAAAAAAACTTTAGGAAGCCATATAGCAACAAATTGGTAAATGGTAACAGAACACAAGTACCCTTGACATAAAGAATAGAATGCCTGCTTTCATTCTGTGCAAAAAAAGTAAAAAAAAAAATGTACCATCGTCTAGTTTCAAGGGGGCAAAGTGAAAAAGTATGAAATAACTCAGAAGGTGGAAATTGCCTTACATTTTGACAGAACTATGCACTGTGAATACACTGTGTTTTTACCTGGTCCAGAAAGTCAGGAAGACAGAAAGTCAGAAAAGTGATGTCAACCTTTTATTTTATGGCCACATCGAACCCTAACCCTGGTGAGTACCTCACACATCCAGCATGAACATATTTATGTTCAACAATATTTACAAATATTTACAACAAAAAAAATCACAAATATGACTTTTCACAAAAATAAAATATAACTGGATAAAAGTAAAATAAAATAAATGTGCAGCAAGTAAACAATAAATAAAAGAATATAAAAGTCAAAATAAAGTACTGTATTCTCATGTGCAAAAAAAGGCATTCAACAAGCCAACATTCAGGAGTCAAAGGCACCATGGTTGCTCTCAGAGCACAAAACAAGGTCAATTTACTGTTGGCCACTAGATGGTACTGTTCACCAAGTGTGTGTGTGTGTGTGTGTGTGTGTGTGTGTGTGTGTGTGTGTGTGTGTGTGTGTGTGTGTGTGTGTGTGTGTGTGTGTGTGTGTGTGTGTGTGTGTGTGTGTGTGTGTGTGGGGACATCAAAGAGAACAAGATTCATACCAGCCAGTTCACAGGCACACAGGAATATAGAATGGAACAGATTCAACAGAATACAGACTGCAACCAATCAGATGATGAAGATGAACTTGGCCAGCAGTATACAGTTATTTACAAAGTTACAGAGACGTAAGAAAAGATAGATAAGAGGGAAAAAAACAAACAAGAACAAGAGCAGTACAGTACCAATAAAGAGAAGGTGCATCAATAGAGGGGGCGAAAAATATATAAGTATATAAGTATATCAGTGGCGATGCGTGCCCCAAGGGACCGGACCTTCGGGGACGCACCACCGCCCCACCCCCCCTCCCCCCCCCCCGCGCGTGCACATGCGCGCAAATTGTATGCCTTTTTCATTCTTCTTTTTCTTTTACAAAACTGGTTAACAATGAACAGCAGACTGTGTACAAGGCAAGCGCGCTGGGTAGGCTTAACCTAATTAGCACTACACACATACTCCAAACCAAGACTTCCAAACCAATGCCAATATAAGGATTAAATAGATGTGCGCTGCTGACAGACAGAGCCACACAAGACACAACCAGCGCAACCAATCGAAACGTCCATTTAACATAGCGCGCTTTACAAAGCAAAACGCACTGTCCACCATCATGTAACAACACCAGCTATCAATGCAAAGAAAGACCACGTCAAGAAAGACCCACATTAAATAGACAAAAACAGGCCTAAGTGTATCAATCTGTCGTTCAATGTTATATGAGATACATAAAGTGGTTCCTGTGTAAATAAGCTGTAAGGTTTACTAGGATCTCCTTTTAGCTGACCAGTGATTTGTACTGTCATGAAACTGTACCTTTTCCAATTGCAAACTTCTAATACATTCTTCAATGATCAATCAATGGAAATTAAATGCACAGCGGCATATCCAGCAATATAAATTAATTCAGTTTCTCTCACCAATGAAGTTGTTCACTTGAAGAAAAGAAAAACATCCTCCTGTCCTTTTGGGTGAATTTCTCAAAGATGGGTTCATAAAGCTATCATTCCTTTTAAGTTCTGTCCATCTTTTCATAAAACAGTCTTCTTGAAAAAGGCAACGATAATAATAAATCCACAGCGTTCACTCCAGCTGCAGCCATGTCGCGTCTGTTTACTTTACAAGTTTCACGTGTTATGCATAGTGAGTGTGAAACATGATTGTTGTTCCACTCCAAGTCCCGGAAAAGCCGTGTTGTGATTGGCCAGTAGTCACTTGACTCATTTTGATTGGTGGTTGAACGTGGGTGTTCCGTATACCCTTGACCAGAGCCCTCAAAATATGATTGGTTGATCAAACTGTCAATCCACACCAAGGCTTGTATTATGGGGAACTGGCTCAGGGAATTCTAGAAGTACTGCGAGTGAGAGTAATCTGCGCAGAGACTCAGTAGAAAAAATCTCTCATTGGCTGTTATTTTTCCCAGCACACAAGCACTCCCTATGCACAGAACTTGGGGAAGAAACAACTACAACGAGTATAGCGAGCGAAACAGTGCAGTTTAACAGATTACCAACACAAATAATTGTAATTATTTTAATAAAAATAATAAAAAATAAAAATATATTTTTTATTTAAAAATAAAAATATTATTTTCTTTCTTCTGAGGATCCCTGGGTCTTCTCTGAATACCCTGAAGGTCCTGAAAATTCGCCACTGAAGTATATATATACATAAAGTGTCTTACAAAAGAGACCATAGCAGTCAATACTAAGTGTGTGTGTGTGTGTGTGTGTGTGTGTGTGTGTGTGTGTGTGTGTGTGTGTGTGTGTGTGTGTGTGTGTGTTTCAAGGGTCTTTCAAGGGTCTTTCTGTCTTTCAAGGATGGTAGTAGTGTTGTTCTGTGTGGTACCGAACCTCACAGAGCCCTACATGCAGGTACACATTGCAGCCCCTGCACATGTAGGTTGATTCAATCTTCTCTTTTACCTTATTCTTCAGGCACACCCTGCACTTCCTGGCCGGATGTTTGTCTTTGAGTGTGGCGGGGATTTTGACCATCAGGTGATGGTATCGGTCGCCATTGAGCCTTTCAGCCTGGTCTTCTCTTGGCGGCCGTACACCCTGCACTGCAGCTCTTCCTCTCTCTCCCTCCACCTGTGCTGCACCCGCCACCTGTCCAGGCTGTCGTCCAGGTTGTCCAGCATCACCCTCGGGTTTTTCAGCTCCCCCTTCCTCACCAGCGGCTCCCACTTCCTGCATCAGAGCATCCACATCCAGAGGTTCTGACGGGCCAGCAGGAGGGAGAGCGGTCCAGGCAGTGATGACACTCAGTAGATAGTCTAGCAAGCGCAGCGTCGTGCCCGGGTTCCTAGCTTTGAAGACCAAGAAGCTGTTGAAGATGGCAATTTGGAAGAGGTACATGGCAAACTTCTTAGGCCACCTCTCCGTCTTCCTACAGAAGTAGTAGTAAGCCAAATTTTGGTCCAATTTATCCACGGCGTTCATGCCGTGGTTGTACGCAACGATTGCGACAGGTTTCTCCTTCTTCTGGAGCTCCTCTTTGTTCTTCTCTCGGACCATCACTATGACCGTCTCGTTTCTGTGCAGTGTGGAGAGGATTCTCACAATGCGCTTGTCACGCCAAGCCACAAGCATCACCTCACGGTTGTGACGCATTAGCCTTTCACCCTTTCGGAGGGTGGCCTCAGACGCCATTCTGATGGCCAGTGGCTCGCCCCGGTGTTTTCGGATCGTGCCACAGGTGTGCGTCTTGTGCTCCCTTAGCAGTGTTTGAGCCAGTGAGACCTTGATGTAATAGTTGTCCATAAAAAGTTTGTACCCAAACCCTGAGAGAGAGGACATCAGATCTATGACCGTCTGGTCAACTGGGTGATAGACGCCACAATACGGCATTTGGTTGTAACAGTAACCCGTTTTTGTGTCGCTGAGGATGTAACTTTTGATCCCATATTTGATGGGCTTGTCTGGGTTGTAGACACGGAAACAGAGGCGCCCTCTCCATTTCAGCATGCCCTCATCGATGCTGATGTTCTCTCCGGGAACAAAGAGAGCCTGGAACCTCTCTAGGAGGAAATCGAGGAGCGGCCGGACTCTGTAGAGCCTGTCGCTGCGGTCTGCATTCTCTTCATCACGGAACCTCAGGTACCTCCAAATGGCCTGGTACCTGTTCCTTGCCATTGTTCTGGGAAAGTACGGCATTGCAATGACAGGGTTTTTTGACCAGTGCATCGCAATCTCCGGCTTGTGAACGATAGCTGTGAGGAAAAGAAGTCCCTAGAAGTTCTTCATCTCCCCTAGAGTGACATTGGTGCAGGCAGCGACCCTACAGTGTGGATGAGGTATGCCTGACTCCTCCGCTCTCGTCATCTCCACCATCATACTGTCCTCTGCGTTGTCATTGGTCTGGTTGCAGATCATCTCCAGCAGCTCATCTGTCAGGAACAGAGCAAGGAAGTCCACAGGGACATCAGACTGCAGCGCAGCAGCTGCACCGCGTGGTCCAGGCGTAGCAGTGAATGCGTAGTCTGTGGGCTCCCATCCTTCCTCCATCCAGTCAGACTCCACGACTGGAGGGGGCCGTGTCTTCTTCCCTGTATATGATAGAAATAAAAAAAAATACTAAATGATCGTGCGTCTGTATAATTTGTATGTTCTTTAGCAAAGGCTGTCGCACAAAAGTAGTGAAAACAGCAGATCTACAAGCACACAACGCCTCGCGTTATTTAGACAGAGAAAGAGAGAGGTAGATTATAATGGCCACCATAGCTTTTGATGTATTATTATGTCACACACACACACACACACACACACACACACACACACACACACACACACACACAGACTTATATAATGATTGTATTACTAAACTATCTATCTAGGTATACACACACGATAAAAAACTAAACTATAAAGAAATGTATTCTTACTGGAAGAAGTTGGAGGAACATCATAGTCTTTGTCATCTAGATCATCTCCAGAGGACCCCCGGTCCAGCTCACTGTCTGTGTCGCTCTCTTCACGTGCTGCTTGAGTGGCCGCTGGCCTCGGCCGAAGCTTACGTGGGGGTGGGGCGACTGAGCCTTCGGTTACCTGTTGAGTTGGTAAACAAAGAAGCCCTATAGTTTAGCTCTTGAGAGCATATAATGAAACCAAATGCACCCTGCGTGAAAATAATTTAAAAAAAAAAAGAAAAAACGATTTGCGACGTCGTTTTCCTCTTGAGAGTGTAAAATGAAAACAATAGCAGGTCAGGCTTATTGATTGATTGAAGAATGTATTAGAAGTTTGCATTAGAAAGAAGTACAGATTCATCACAAATCACTGGTACAACGTCTACTAAAAGGAGATCCTAGAAAGCCGAGGCTCATTTCCACAGGAACCACACTTTATGTATTTCATACAGTGGTGTGTTCTAGACTTTTTTTGAGGGCATACGATCCGCTACTATTCGTGTGGCCAGGGCAGACGCTATAGTGCATAATCCCTATCAAATACGCTACTTTGAAAGGTTCACGAGGGCAGACGCTATTCATATTTTATTTTCCGACAGCAGACGCCGTATACGTGCGTTACAGGTAGAACACAGCACTGATCTCATATAACATTGAAAGACAGACGTATAGAACATAGTGAAACGTAGAGAACATAGCTTTGTAACGCTTACTGGTTAGCTGATCACAGCACAGCTCAGCAGCGCTTCATGCAGGGCGCGGGGAGACACCGCAGCGACCGGTCGTCTACCACGGCTAGATCCACGAACACGGTCAGATCCACGGCATGATCCACGGCCTTGTTTGGGCGCAGAAGCACGTGCTTGGTCTCCACGGGCCATGGCTCGTCCTTGATCGTGGCTCTCTGATCCGCGGAGCAACGGTAACGGTAACGGGCACGGGGATCACAGGCTTCGGTTTGAAAACCTCCGTGATTTTAGGCTGGCCCTGTGGTGGCGATGCGTGTTTACGGTTGGACTTAGCTTTCCCTCCTCGCCCTGGCATCTTTCCCTGATTTCTAATCTCCAATACAATAAATATACTACACTACAATACAACTCTCTGATTTATATGATTTCTAGTCTCTCGACCCTCTGCACGCTTACAATACAATACTATACAATACACTACAACATACAACACAAACTCCTCTACACTCCTTGTTTTTTTTTTGTTTTTTTGCCACCCCAAAAAAGAAACCCTGATCTCAAACTATTCTCAACTAAAACCTACAGAAAACAAAGAAAATCCACCCAACTAAATCAAATGCTAACTTACAAAATGGACCCCCTCAACCTAACAAAGAACCTAGCCCTTCCCCCACCCCTCCTAGTTAAAACCTATACCTACCGATCACTCTCTCTATCTCTATCTATCTAAATAATACTAAATCTAATGATTTTATAACTAAACTACTACTATACTATACTACACTACTAAATAATCCAAAAATAAACTAACAATTACCTGATTCTTGCTCTTTCTCTCAATATCTATCTCTCTCTCTGATCGCCGTGTGTCCGGGGAGTAACGTGAAAGCCACTGATCTATTGTTGTCTGTCTGGTAGTATGGGCCTCTAGGCCCTTGTTTCTGGGGGAACTGGCCAACCAGCGTGCTCGAATTTGGTCACATGAGCGTGTGATGTCATGAATGACGACCGTCCCATCGCCCAAAAGGTCTGGATCTCGGTTACCTCATAGATCTAACACTGTGCTACTGTAATATAAAAAAAAAAGTTTGGCGTCATATGACGCCGAACTATCTTTTTGGCATTATTGCCAAGTTCGCGTCCAGCGTCATTTGACGCCCACGGCAATCAAAGTGTTTTAACCTGACCAGTTAAAACAGTAACAGACAGAAAAATCTAGGTCTACAGTTAAAAAGCAAAATCTAGGTCTACAGTTAAAAAGCATATCAGCAACTAAAGAAACTCAAGTCTTCATAATACTAAAAAGTCCCTTGCATTTTCGTAGCATTCTAAATATACCACACAATCACGCACCTTGCATTCCGCCGTCACTGCCCATTCCTGAATCCTGCTCAAGAGGGTCAGGCAAGGTGACGGCAGCAATGGCTGCTGCTCTGTTCTCCTCAGGCTCAGGTAGATCCAAGTCACCTGGAAATTAAGCATTGGTTTGGTATTGGCCTACAATCATAAAACCCAGCAACAGACAAAGGTGACTTTGTGTCCCCATAGGGAACCACTGATATTGTGCATGTTGGCTCACTGGAAACACTCTGCTACACCAGTGGGTCTCAAAAGGCGTCTTTCCACTGCAGGGCCAACTCAGAACTAGAACCTGAACTTTCCAGAACCAAGAACTTTCAAGAACCTGTGAAGTTCCAGAACCAAGTTCTGCTTTTGTTTCCATATAACCAGACCCAACCCGGAAGCTCCACTGGTCAGCCTGATTTGGCTGAGACAAAACTGCTGGTCATTTTAACAGCAGCACATTCGGGAATCTAAAATCTAAAATAACAGCTGTATGTAAATACTTATTAGTTACTACTTTCTGAATATAAAAAAAAATAAAAAAAACAATTGAACATTCAAACAAGCTGCTATACTGTAGGCTACTGAGCGTTTGGTCGGTACGCTGCCTTTGCTCTAGGGAGGAAAAAAAAGCGTCCCTCTCTCTCACACACACACACACGCGGCGCGCGCACACACACACACACACACACACACACACACACACACACACACACACACACACACACACACACACACACACACGTCACAGCACGGCTCGGCTGCTGCCTCGCGACTCGGGACTCGTCAGGAGTCACCAATGGACGGGCGAATGTAGAGATGCGTATCTCCACCGTAGTTTGTTGTCTGTCTATCAACGTACATTTTCTTTATTTTTGCTTGGCACCGTGTCTGTTTGCTTGTGCACTCGACGCCCATTTCAGAAAGACGACGCGACGGAATTTGTTTGAAACTCCTTCATTTAGAACGGATGCTTCTAACTCCACTGGATATTTTCTTCTCCCGCCCAGACACAAATAAGAGCCTGTATCATCACATTCACTTGACCAATGTGTCGTGGCTGTCGTCTGGCGTCGCGTCCATAGTGTTTCTGCCTGTCGGAATAGGATTTTAAAAATGACGGGTTGTGTTGTGAGAGATTTCTCCCAGTTCTCCTCGGCGTAGTCTCCGCTCAAGCGGCTCAACCAATCAAGAGCAGTAGCGCTGCTAGCCCCGCCCATAGGTTCACAGAACTCAAGTTTAGTTCTACCTCAGGAGCAGGACCTAAAAAAGGTTCCAGGAGGTTCCAGGAACCTTGTATGGAACCGGGCCGTTCGCAATGGAAACAAAACCAGAACAAAAAAATAGGTTCTGGTTCCTGAAAGTTCTGGTTCCACCTTGCAGTGGAAAGGCGCCTATAGTGTCCTTGAGTGGGTTCCAAATGTCCCCATAGAGGTGTGTAACTCTGAGAGTGTACAAATGGAATCAAATGGACCCACAAGGGTCCATTTGCATCCATTTGTTTATTCCATTTGTACAGAGTTTAAGGGGGTCCTTTAAATTAAAGAACCACTGTACAATAAATCAAACAGAGCCTTCATTAGTATCATCAGTAACACCTGTGAAGGAAGTCGAAAGACACCCGGAAGTAGAACAAAATGGCATATGTGCATATACCCTATGCACCGCAACCGTTCATGGCCAGATGTGACTTATGAGGGCTGGTGTAAATAGTAATAAAGAAATTGCAGGCTTATTGTGTCTAAAAATACATTTTTAGGTACTTGTATGCATGCCCCCACCCACTGAAATCAAAATACAAAAATCGCTAAAACAATAGAAAGCAGTAAATGAAAACAGTTTAACTCATCTTTTCTTTTCTCTAATGTCCTTTAACCTCTGTAAAACTAACGCTGGTGAATGCTAACCTGATGAAATGCTCAACTACCAATGCTGGTGAATGTTAACCTGGTGAAATGCTAACCTGCTGACACTGGTGAATGTTAGTCTGGTGAATGTTAACCTGGTCGGACCAATGGGAGGTTGAACAATGCTCAGTGTTACAACCAAAGATATTCTATAATAAGAGATGACACTCCCTATACATCCCATTTCAACAACCAGCGCCCAGTAGCAGAGCTCTGCCTCTGCCATCTTGGAGTGATGACGACTTCCGGTGGTTACAAAAAATAAATACATTATAAAGTCATGCTGTAAAAAAAAGAAAGAAAAAAAATCATAGTTAATGCTTCTACATAACTGTTCTGTGTTGAACAGCGAAAAAGTATTATACATATGCATAGGCTACTACTATAATTATTAACATTTTATTTATCATATTTGTTAATGGATAAAAGCAGAAATGTGTAACATTTTCATTCAAGTTGATTTTGAATTACTTTTGACTTCACAACAATGACACAAAATAAATACAATTTTACATGTGACTACATATTAGACATTGCTTATTTCTCAACAGAACAGCAGAGGGTGCTGTTTTCCCCCTTTTGGACAATGTTATAAACCAGTCTGCCAGGCAGATACTTACATTGACTTTGATTACATTACATTACAAGAGAATCAGCAACTTGTAACAGGTTTATTTTATCACACATGTAAAGGAATTCTTCCCATTTTTTTTTACAAAAAAACTAAACAAGGAATATCATGAGGTGCTGCATGAATCGAAGCCATAAGCACAACACAAAGTCTTGGGGAGTAGTTCCCATTGTGATCCTATTACATTGTGGTAATAATAAAAACTAATTATAAGCTAGCTAATTAGATAATGATAACATGATTATGTAATCATGTGGTTAACCTTAGAGAAGGTTACTGAAGAGAAATATGCGATTGCACTTTTGATTTGGCTGTGATAGTCTGTGATTTTGGGTGTGCAATATATCGTCGTTGTCGGGTGAAAACCCTGTATGTCCAAAACCGTTCGTTTTGCTTTATTCATTTTAAAAATGATTTAAACTAACAGCCGATCTACAAGCACACAACGCCTCGCGTTGCGAGGCGTTGTGTGCTTATAGATCGTCTGTTTTCCCTACTTTTGTGCGACAGCCTTGTACGATGAAGCAGGGCTTTACTTTGCGAAAGAACATACAAATTTGAAACTTGGAGATACGAGGTTTCCGCCTGACAACGGCGATATGGTGAATGCGGAGACGGATACAACGTTTCACCATGTAGACTCCACTGCAGTGACTGCACTCACCAACACTCTCCATATTCTGAATAGCCTTTTCCCCAGATCAACAGCATGGATAACAGCTCCAATCTTCGTCCTTATGTTACATTCCAGGGCTGTGATCAAATTCACCAGTTCAATGGTGGGCACTTTTTTATCACCCAAATGCAAACAGTGTAGCCTACTGTTAGGCTTTGAGGAATGCATATCGTGAATCATCAGGGACAACTGAGGTCACAATGGCACAGTCTTTACAGGGATTACATTTCCTCACTGCCTTGCTGCCAACATACCCAGCCAGGTAAACAACTACACCATCATCAGCTGTTCCTAAAACTGGTGGCGTCATGTCACTCAGCAGGCCCAGGACACGTTTTGTAAAGACACCCTCAGGGGAGTTTAAGTCAAACTCCAGTGCATCACTGTTCTGGAAAAACAAAATGCTAAAATATTAGCCATAAGCTGCTCCCCGTGTCATACAACATCTGATTTGTTGCAATCATCCATTTGGTTATCTTTGGCTCCTGTATTAGCAGGCAGTGTAGCAGTGACCTTCTCGGCTATAAAATCAGTACTCAATCAAGTTATTTAATACTGTAGCATAACTGTGGTCCTCCATAATCTTGGTGCCAGTGACGACCAGGGGATCAATCTGAAACTAGAAATACTGTTCCTACGAAACAGTGTGGGTTCGCTCGTGACTATATTCTGCATAACTGTCATGTGAAGCTCAACCAATACTCCAGCTAACACCACTCCCAGATGTTTTTCCGCAACTCAAATGGACCTCAAATGGACCTCATTGGCCTTTGTACTGCCATGGTGGAACCTGGTGAATAAATAATGAAGATAACAGTTTTCTCGCCTTTCAGGCGAGCCCACAATTAGATAGAAGCAAGCTTAAGTTAAATCATTTCACATACCGGTATATATCAAAGTAAATAGTGATGATGAAACTATCAAGCAGGTATACCTGGGGATTCTCCTGGGATGCATAGTTATGGTCAGCCAATATCTGCTCGGCATCGAGCTGAAATTATGAGATAGTTCAGTAATTTCACATGTAACCTATTCAACAGTAAGACTCCCTAATCGGGAGATAACCAACCGTCAGGTCGCATACACAAACTTTAGAAGGCAATGGTAGGCAATCAGGAGGGTATATGCGAAATGGGACGGATCCATGTTGATGACATGACTTTAAAGATACTGTGTACCGCTTTGCATGATTTTAGGGCAGAATTTGTAGGAACAGTGTCCAAAAATTTGTTTTGCAAGAATCGGCCTCATGGTGGCGCTAGAAGAGGGCCATGTGAGAAATGAGGGGTGGAGAGTGAGAGTTTGGCAGCCAAGGAGTGTGTGCAAAGTTTGGCATGGATCGGGGCAAGGTGGCGGAGATATGAGTAGGGGAAAAGTGTGACGTGACGGACTGACTGACAGACAGACAGACTGACTGACAGACAGCAGGTGGAGGTATTCATATCCACTTCTCTCAAAGTAAATAAATAGCCAATAGCCATGCTGAAACAATCAAGCAGGCCTACCTGGTCATTCTCCAAGGAGGTGCTAACCTGGGGATACAGTAAGTAGTTCAGTCATTTCACATGTAACCATTATATATTCAAATCCACATCTCAAATCCACATCTCAAAGTAGTGATGCTGACAGCTGAAACTATCGAGCAGAGCTGGTGTTTCTTGCGTATTATTTTTAGATTTTCGGGATGGCTTTGAGTTTTTGTCTTAAAACAATTCTGAAAGGTTGCAAAGACAGGAAGGTGGTCTGTGATGTCATTTATCAAAATTCCACTTACTATTTTACACTCAATATCATTTGTAAAAATATTATCAATCAACA
The DNA here is from genome assembly GCF_963921795.1 of Nannobrachium achirus. NCBI lineage: Eukaryota > Metazoa > Chordata > Actinopteri > Myctophiformes > Myctophidae > Nannobrachium > Nannobrachium achirus. The sequence continues at coordinate 87,813,947 of NC_137810.1, forward strand.
TAGCACTATGGCTAATATTTAAATAACCGGAAATAGACCTAAACTATGTCTCTAGTTTTAATTTCTTCTTTTTTTAGGATTCTAGCGATTAACACCACATGCATATACCATCTTTCAATGATTTTACCATATATGTCAGTCATCTTATCATTGAACGTTTCAAGACATGATCCCGGAGTTCTATATACACTATTCATTTCAATTAATTCCTTAATTTATCAAATATTAATTGATGAATGAATTGTAATGTTTTATAATGTATGTTTATAGGAATGAATGAATGAATGAATGAATGAATGAATGGTAATGTTTTCAAAGTGAATGAAAAGGGCTTTCCTCCTCCTGCCAGATGTGTTCAATGTGATGTCACGGCCCTCTGAAGAAATGCATTCTGGGGATTTCCCAACCACAGGAAGTCAGAGAGAGAGAGAGAGAGAGACAGAGAGAGAGAGAGTGAGAGAGAGAGAGAGCGAGAGAGAGAGAGAGAGAGAGAGAGAGAGAGAGAGAGCGAGAGAGAGAAAGAGAGAGAGAGACCGAGAGAGAGAGAGAGAGAGAAAGAGAGAGAGAGAGAGAGAGAGAGAGAGAACTTGCCTTCACAGAGCCTGGAAAACAGAGAGGAGACAGCTGTGAGGGGAGTGGGAGTAATTCCCACTTCCTCCAGCTTCTCCTTCAGCTCGTGTCTCCGGTTGTTGTCTACTCGTAGGTATGGCACTGAGGAGCTGAGGGACATTCGCTCCGGAGGAACTACTCGTCTCCTCAGCTCCTCCACTGTGATTTTGCATCTGTGTGGAAAAATATGATCACATTACAGGACACATAAATCAATCAAAAACAAGGCAGTGTCAACTGCAAACACCCTACATTTTATGCCTTCTCCACTCCAAAGCCCAACATACAGTTGAGGGCAAAGCCTTATCCAGGTCAGACCCTAGCTGCAAATTGCAACACTAGATTTAAGTGCTAAAGCGATCTGTTTTGTTATTACAAAGAGTCACAATTTCAGATGAAATCGAAATGTGATGCAGGAGCGTGTCGCTATTGCTACATTTCATCTTTTCGACATCCAAAACTAACCCAAACCTCCGTGGGGTGAGTAGCTAATCTGTCGACGCTCCGTTGGCGAATTGTTGTGTTGTCGAAATAGCGAGATTTCCCCATGTGATACAACTGTATTTGTAACAATATACGGTTAAGCATATCATACCTTCTCTTTTCGGCATTCCAGCCACCAATGGCAGTATCATCTCAATCTCCTTGAAGACACTGCCATTGGTGGCACTGGATGTTGTTGGGACGCCTTCTAGGACCCCTTCGAAGAATGCGGCTGTGGGTGTAGAGAAAGTGAAAAGCCCTATCAGGAATTACAATGTAAAAACCTTTATGAAAGCGGGTCATTTAGCTGCCATCGGCTAAAGTTTATGGTGTCACAGTCAGTGTTGGGGAGGGGGGAGAACAATGGGGACCTGTGAAATATGTTTGCTTTCTAGCCTATGACATAGCCGCTGGGGTCTCTACATCTCTTAGCAAACAGAAAATCCATTCACTATCAGGAGAAAGCCATTGATCAGCTTCATTAAAATGACCAAACTAAATCTGCCCATTTAGAGTTATATGTGAAAAAGCTAACCTCAAAATTAACTTCCTTTCCAGTTAAGCCTGTCAAAGTAACATGTTCACAGCATTGCAGAAACATGACCACATGTTAAGTCTGGACATAAAGCCTGGCCAAGACCAGGCAGAACGTACGTGGTGATGTTCACATACACAATGTACCAAATTATTATTCTTTTTATTTTAAGAAGTGGACCAGTGGACCATGTATAGAGTTTGAGTATAAACCATAAGTGGTGGTTACTGGTTAGATCCCACACGGAAAGAACTTATATGTTCATATATGGAAGATATATGAACATATATGGAAGATATATGTTCATATATGCACCATATATGTCATAATCAGCCTCATATATGTAGATAAGACAGCCATATATGTAACATATATGTCACTTATATGTTGGAATCTGGTCCATATATGTAACAGAAATGGCCCTTATATGTTGGCATTGGTTCATATATGTCACTTATATGTTGGAATCTGGTCCATATATGTAACAGAAATGGCCCTTATATGTTGGCATTGGTTCATATATGTAGATAAGACAGACATATATGTCACAAATATGTTAGCATCAGGTCCATATATGTTACAAAAATGGCTCTTATATGTTGGCATAATGCCTCATTCAGGTCCATATATGTAGATATGTAGGACATATTTTCACCATATATAGCTTATTATATTGGCATACATTCCACATTCATGGTCCAGCTATGTGCAGAATTATGTGGATAAAAATATCACTTATAGCCCATATTGGCATTCAGGTTCATAGCATTGCATGTGAAGACATGCTTCACCTAGTCCACATCCACATCTAGATTCATACATTAACCTTGACACTGTTACACACTATATACTGTAAAGCTGCTATATCCACCGTCATTTCACATTTAGGTTAATATATTTAAATGATGCATATATTATGTAAAAAGTATTGACCACATGCAGTTCAGTTCAGTTTTATTGCAGATATTAAACAAATATATTACATATATACAACAAAGTAGTAACATGTTTAATAGGTTGACAGTGCTTTAACAGTGCATATAAGCTGAGGATCCCCTTGGAACCCTTTCAACTCAAGTGGACAGTGGCCAATTCTGTGTACCATAAATGAACTGCTGTACATTAACATTTTATAATTTCATACTTGTGAAAATGTGTTGTCCCTGCTGTTTGTAAGGCAGCTATGTAGAAGATAACTTAAGAAAATAAAAATAAAATACAGAAATAGAAAAAAGAATGAATTAAAAAGGTCAAGGTCAACTTAATTAAAACCCATGAAAGAAATGAAAAAAAAAGAAGAAAATCTATGCATACCGTTTTATTTTCTGCCCCAAGAGATCCCAGTACATTTTATTTACCCAGCCGGCAAAGCTTAGGTTAAGCCCCGGGAATCGACACCAATTGTTTGAGTCGAAAATATATATATTTTTATATCACCAGTTAGCCTACTACTGCGGTGCACTGCTGGACTGGTGTCATGTACTTCTAATTGAGAGAGGTAGTAATTGGCGAACATTTATGTATTGTCTCGCACCAGCGTAGGGATGAAAGTGAGACGGAACGGCCAGAACCACAGCTTCATTAAAACATTCGGACTCGGGGCTGTGTTCTGCTAAGAGGAGTAGCACGCTGTCAAAATCCCATATTAAATAACCTGCCACAGCACAAACGCTCGTCCACGAAGTAAACAATCTTCTAAAGTCAAATAAACATACACAAGTGTAGGCTACTAGTTACATTCTGAATTGTTCCAGTGTTGTAATCCTGTTTCGCTGTGTTTGAGTCCATGACCGAAAACAGTGTGTATTCAACTCATCTTAATGTATTATTGTATTATGTTGAAGTGGTTTAAAGCAACACTTTTTTTACACAAAGCAGACTATAAAACGATCCGTCGACGCGTCGGAATGAACCCCTCGAGTCGAGTCGACTCGACTTTTGCAAAAATCCTGAGTCAAAGACAGTCCTAGACCATTACCGTAAATTCACTGAATGAGTAATTTCAAAGGTTTTGCCCACCAGTAGTGAGCATGGTCAGACTACCCCCACATTGCGCCCTGTCTCCTATCTCACTAGGAATCAAAGTCAGCTCTACAAACGCTTGGAATGTCTGCCTGCAGTCATCCGTCTCCCGCACGTTGCCATTGTCATGGACCAGAGTGCAGAGGAGGATGCACAGGATGGGGTCATCTGAACCTCCTCCCACCAGACAGCGAGCCTCGCTCCCTGGATGGAGCGTTGCACTCCCTTAGAGCTTTAGATGGAGTTCGCCACCAGTTTTGGGCTGCATTCAGGGACTCTGACTACAACATGACAAGGCTCTGGAGGTGATGGGCTTTCTGTCTGCACCGCCCACATGCCCAGCCTCAACCAGAAGATCTCAAGCCCCCGATTGACATCCAGGCAAAGCAGTCTGCTTCACATTCCATTCCAGTCAACAGCCATGGGCGTGAATTTGGCACAGGGCTTTCCCATTAGTTTCCCGCTGCAGAGGAAATGTATGTTTGTTTGTCCTTCGATTAGTACTATGCGCATAAAGGACGACTTAACCCATCTGATCCATTACAGTTTGCATACTGTGCTAATAGATCAGTCGATGATGCTATTTCTCTCGCACTACACATTGCCTTGAAACATCTGGAGAATAAGAACTCTTATGTCAGACTACTCTTCATAGATTATAGCTCTGCCTTTAACACGATTGTACCATCTAAGCTTGTGTTGAAACTCAGGGGTCTTGGTCTGGGCAGTAGTATCTGCAACTGGCTGTTTGACTTTTTGACAGGCAGGCCACAATCTGTACGAATAGGGAACAAGCATTCATCTAAGATATTGACCAGGACTGGAGCGCCCCAGGGCTGTTGCCTCAGTCCCTTGTTGTATAGTCTGTTCACCTATGACTGTGTTGCCAGGTGTGGCAATAATTCTATTCTCAAATTTGCAGATGACACCACGGTTATAGGACTAATATCCAACGATGATGAGAGGGCCTATAGGAGGGAAATTGAAGAGCTAACCCTATGGTGCCAGAATAACAATCTCTCTCTAAATGTTAGTAAAACAAAAGAGATCATCGTTGACTTTAGGAAATCTGAAGTCAATCACAGTCCCGTAACCATAAATGGTTCACCTGTAGACATAGTGGACAGTTTCAAATTCCTGGGTGTTCACATAACAAACTCACTCACATGGTCTCAAAACAGCGAAGGTATCCTTAAGAAAGCGCAGCAGCGATTGTACTTTCTGCGGCGCCTCAGGAGATTTGGCCTAAGCACCAAGGCTCTTGTTAATTTCTATCGCTGTACCATAGAAAGTGTATTGACAGGATGCATAACAGTGTGGTTTGGTAACGTGACTGCTCAAGACAGTAAACAGTTACAGAGAATTGTGAAGAGAGCTGCCAAAATCATTGGCATAGAATTACCACAGCTACACACAATCTATAACACACGCTGTAAGAAAAAGACAGAGAACATCTTAAAGGACAGCTGTCATCCCGCCCATTCCCTGTTCTATCTCCTCCCATCAAAAAAACGTTACCAGAGCATCAAATCTCACACCACCCGTTTCAGTAATAGTTTTTATGCTCAAGCAATCAGGTTGCTTAACGAAGAGATGGAAGCGAGACGTAGGTAGTCAATGTGCAATATACGCAGTTTTTAAACTGTACACTGTCACACTGTATGGTTGTTTTGTTTTTTTTGGGTTGTCCTGGGTAACCTGTTGTTGTCGTATTGTTTTGTGTGCAATAAGGCTGAGAGTGCTCTTGGCACAAGCATTTCATTGTTTGTCTGTACTTGTATGGATACGCATTTGACTAATAAACCGAACCTGAACCTGATGAACCCTCCCTCGTCTCAGTAAACATGATTTAATTCAGCGCGTCATCTCGCCTGATATGTGGTCGTAGCCAATGCGATGAGTGGTCAGAAACCCTGCCCTGCGTATATTCTCAACAAGTAGAAAAGAAACCCCTTAACCAACTAATACTATGCATGAAGGACAAGTTCACTGCCAGTATATCTGCGATGCAAACATGCAATGGCCTGTGGGCTGTGGTACGGTCCAAACAAACCATATGAATAGTTACATGAAACCTTTTGTTGACGAGTGCATTCATTTATACAAAAATTGCCTTGAGTTAAGACTGTGTTTCTTAAACTTTGAAATTTGAAGGTCTCATCTTAACTTTGACAGTGTACAAAATGGAACCAAATCGACCTGTAAGGGTCCATTTGGTTCAATTTGTACACTGTCAAAGTTACAGACTTGTAAGGGTAAATGTAGACCCCCATAACCAAACCTAGAGAGTCCCTGAAATCCACTTTGAGAACCACTGGGTCAAGAGATTCAGTAGTTGGCCTTTTGACTTCCCCACCAGTCACAACTTGATCCTTTCATGGTGGCAGCTATTCACAATTTCAAACAATTTAATGGAGCGTTTGGATGCTTATATCCCTATAAAAAGGTAGAGTTGACAAACTGCTGAATTGGTAGAACAGGCACTCCAGGGAAACCCCACACATGGTGTGAAAGGGCCAAGCATTATATCTTGTCTACCCCATTTTAATATTATTTTGATGGCTGTGTCCCAGATTACCTGCACACTGTGCTTCTAGGTGTAGCTAAATGCATGACCTCACTGTGGTTTGATTCAGAAAACTTTCAGTCACAAACTCACAATGGTACCTTGGACCTGTTAAAGATCAGATAGATGGCATTCTGACTTCAATTCAACCACCCTGCACCGTTTCCCGTGTTCCCCGCTCAATTCAGGAGAGAAAATAGGCTTACTGGAAGTGAACCAACTTTGGTATGCTGTGATAGTTACTGTGCTTGCATTAAACCTAAACACGGATTGAGAAACAAGGCTTTAGAGGATGTCATGAAACTTGTACATTTTACTGGTGGTCAATCAGTTAGTCGGTCTAAGTACCTATTTTACAAATCATTTGACACGGTTAAAGATGTTCTAGAAATACACTATGTGTGCAACTTTTGTAACATCAACGTGGAGGAATGTCCTCACAGCTCACACTGTAAAGTGCCATGTGTGTGACCAGGTCATTTCGAATGTGGATGCACAGAAAAATCTGTGTTTTTGTACCTGTCACTAGAACATCAAATTAAAACATTGCTCCAAGACCATAATTTGGGATAACACTTGAGACACCGATTTGAGGAAAAGGACCCTTCTATAATATATGGACACATCTATAAAAAACTATCACCACTTGCTTCACCCAAAAACCTATCACTGGCTTTCAGCTGTGATGGCACTCCATCAATGCATGTGCGCTGCGGCCCAGCTCGAGTCACCTTTTGGCCAATTTGGCCCTCAGCCCAAAATGGGTTTGACACCCCTGCTTTAGAGGATATCATTAAACTTAAATACATTTTGGTGATGGTCAATCAGTTGTTAGGTCTAAGTATCTATTCTATAAATCATCTGATATAGTTAAAGATGTTTTAGAAATACACTACAGTATGCATGCAAAATGTGCAACGTCAACGCAGAGGAGTGACCTCAGACTGAAGTGTCAGTTTTGTGACAAGATCTCGAAAGTGGATGCACAAAAAGACCAGTGCGTGTGTGTTTTGTTTTTTTTGGTAACTGCCCAATACTGTGAAGAACTGGGGTCCCCTATGGGTACAGACCGCATTTGTGTACGAGTCCTACAACGGCAACATGCTAGACATCATGAAGAGCAGTCAGGGTGTTTCTCACCAAATAATAAAAACAGTTTGGATAAAGATGGCATTGCCATCATTTGCACAATAAAAAAGCATTGGAGGGGGCTTCCGATGAGTACTTGGTTCTCTTTGAGTCTTTTTTAAATGAAAAGAAGAAAGTGCAAAAGGTTGATCGCTGTCATGGTGTTACAGCTCTTGGTAGGCCAAACATAAGTCTGATCAAACATGATGATTACTTAACATTAAATAGAATCAGTACTATTGCACGAGTCTCTGTGAAATATTACAGAAGAGTTGTTGTTAACGGTGAAATCATTCACTCAAAATCCTACACGCGAACTTTCCAGAGAAATTCATACACTGTCAGGCTCCATGATTGTGAAGGAAGTTTGTTCTCTGTGAAGACATGTATTGTCTGTGATCTAGGGCAGGGAGAGACATGTTATGCTGTGGGAAATTATCTCCAAAAAGTGAAGCATAACATTTGTTCTCAAATGAAGGACCCTGATTATTGTATCCCTGTGGAAAAAGGTTCTTGGAGATTTAACTGCTATTCCAGCATCGCAGATAAAAGCTAAGTGTTTGTTCATGATATTTTAACTGGTGACCCCCCACCCTGACAAGCACTAAGAGTTGAGGCATTCCATTTTGTATAATATGGTCGGTTCTATTGCACAAATAGCTGATCTACATGCATGTAGATATGATATTTTCACAATTTCTGCCTTAAATATTTAACAATTTGGCCAATGTTTTATTTGTCAGTTTAGAGGTATTAAAATGTCCTTAAATTGTCACTTTGTCACTAGAAATGTGAAGATACCCACTATACACTTGAAACTTATGTTTGTTTGTTTACTGTTGAGTGAGAAAACAACATTGCACATTAAGTTAATCATCTGGGGACCGACCCACAGGTTGAGAACCACTGGTCTAAAAAGGCCACAAAGGCTTCTAATGAGTGTTTGGTTCTCTTTTAGTCTTTTTCAGATGAGAAAAGAAAAGTGCAAGAAGATCGCTGCCATGGAGTAACAGCTCTGGATAGGCCAAAAATAAGAGATCAAACATGATGATTATTTAGCCTTAAAGGGATATTTCACTTAGGTAATTTTGCACGTAGAGTCTCTGAAATATTTCAACGGTGAAATTATTCACTCAAAATCACGAACTTTCCGGAGAAATTCACACACCGTCATTCTCAGAGATCATAAAAGTATATTCTCTGAAGACATTCATTGTCTGTGATCTTGGGCAGGGAGAGACTTGTTATGCGGTGGGGAATTACTTAAAAAAAGAGAAGCATGGCATTTGTTCTCAATTTAAGACCCCTGATTATTTTGTTCCTGTGGCAAAAGTTCTTGGAGTTTTAACTGCATCAAGTCTCTGTGAAGAGACCCCCTTAATCAAAAATATGTAAATGTTTATTGTTGATCCGCCCGCTGCACTGCGCAGCCTGCACTGTTCATTAAAGTTGCAGCTAAACTTAACTTAAAAGTAAGACTCCATAATCGTGAAATAAGAGACCGTCATGGTCGCATACAAAACTTTTGAAGGCAATGGTAGCCCATCACGAGGGAATATGGGAAACAGGACAGATTTGGCCAACCCTGTAACCCCATGACAGCGATGAACTTTTTGCAGTTCTTCTCTTCACATCTCAAAGGCTCAAAGAGAACCAAGCACTGAATGATGGCATTTGTGACAAACACCCTGACTACTCTTTATCATGTTATCTTGCCAATGTACAACTCGTACATTACATATATACATACATTACATATTTAACAAAGTCTGTTAGCAGATTATCAGATTCAGAAATACTGTATGCATATACACATCTTACATAGCTATACGTAGCTAAGACAGACTGCATCACAAGTTATTCTAAATTCTTCAGTGCCATCTATCTGATCCTTAACAGGTCCCATTTTGCCATGTGCCATGCCAGATCATTGAAAGTGGACGCATAGAAAGACCGGTGTTTCTTGTACCTGCCACTCAAGTCAAATTAAAACATTGCTGCACGACCACGATTTGAGAAAACACTTAAGACAAAGGTTTGAAGAAAAGGACGCTTCTGTAATCAGAGATGTTTATGATGGACACTTCTACAAAAAACTATCACCCCTTTCTCCACCAGACAACTTATCACTGGCTTTCAGCTGTGATGGGAGTGCCAGTCCACAAATCAAGTTAACAGTTTGTGGTTGTAGAGTTGAGAACTGAATCCCATGTCTTCATCTACCATCTATCTTCAATTTGCTAACAGACTTTGTTAAAGACATGGAGGTCCTGTATGGCCTATCTAATGTCTCTTTCAATGTGTCTTCATCTACCCAATACTGTGAAGAACTGGGGTCCCCTCTGGGCACAGTCTGCCTTTGTGTATTAGTCCTACAACGGCGACATTCTAGACATGATAAAGAGCAGTCAGGGTGTTTCTCACCAAATATTAAAAAAAAAAAAAAAAAAAAAAAACGTTTGGCCTTTTTAACCAATGATGGCAAATCCTTCTGTAGCCAAGAGGGGGATTCTAATGAGTGCTTGGTTCTCTTTGAGTCTTTTTCAGATAGGGACAAAATGCAAAAGGTTGATCAAGGTGTTACAGCTCTGGGTAGGCCGAACAGATGTCATCAATCAACTTGGCCTTAAATACCATCCGTATTATTGCACGTAGTCTCTGTCAAGCATTTTACTAGAGTTATCAAATCATCTATAAAAATAAATCACAGGCTTTCAGTTGTGATGGATTGCCAGTTCACAAATTAAGTAAACAAGGCATTTGAAAAATCTGTGCAGTCTACCACGCGATTGACAACTCGATCCCTGATTGCATATTTCAAACAATTTAATGGAGAGTTTGGTTCCCTTTCTGCAAGCACAAAGGGACAACTGTGTTGAAACGCAAGAGCATATCTATATGAAACTTTACAGTTGAGAACTGAATTCCAAACTGATCAATTGGTAGAACAGTGGTACACTTGGTTGTTTTATAACAGCCTACCAGCTTTTCTCAATCTCTAAAAGATTTTTTTTTTTTTTTAAACATTACCGATGAGGTTGCTCTCCAGCAATGTTTCAATGTGAAAGACCCCAACAAGCATTGCACAGAAAGCCCAGTGTTGTACCTGCCACTCAAGTCAAATTAAAACATTGCTGCAAGACCATGATTTGGGAAAACATACCGCTCATTTTTAACCTTGACCCATGTCATAATACACCTTAGAGTGTGGAAATAATAAGGAACATATAAAAATCCCCCCTTCTGTTTTGCCTTGAACTGGAGAATTGATTTGTCATGTGATCAGAGACAAACAGAAGGTGTATTTTTTGGCTCTGCTCTCTAAGCTGTCTCATTCACTAGAATGTGGGATATCACTCCAAGCTGAAACATATAAAGCACCATACTACTAGGGTTGCAACAGTATGAGATTTTTAACATAGAAAATATAGTCAGGGTCAACACCGAGGTTATCTGTAACACCGTTTCAACCACCATTGCGTGTCTTGTGAGCACTCAGTAGGCTAGCAGCCAATGTTACCTCAAGCTACAACAACCATCCGACCATATTACAAAATTCAGCTTTGTAAAAAAACAACAACACTTTTAGTGTTACAACCCCGCATTTTCTTGTTTTTCTGCCTACTGCGCGCTGTGACATTATAAAGCCACAACTAGTCTCCTGGAACGTGCCTTGCGAGTGGGGACGAGACATCATGCAGTCTGGGCTCACCCGGGCTATATGTCTGATATATTGGGCATTCCAGAATGACATGGTCTGCTGTCTGTTCCTCTGCCACTCTCATAAGCTGCACTAGGGGCCAAGCCCCATCTGTGATCCACCACCCATCTTGCCTCACTGATGTTATAGTCACTGCAAACACTGAGGAACCAGTAGATGACATCAGTCCATCATTGCAGACACCATCCAGAGAACAAGTAGAGTTACTGCTGCTTGCATTAAAACTAAAACACGGATTGACAAACCAAGCTTTAGCGGACATAATGCAGCTTATCAATTTTAGTGGTGGTACATCAGTTAGCCGGTCTAAGTACCTATTATATAAATCATTTGACACGGTTAAGGATGTTTTAGAAATACACTATGTGTGCAAAAACTGCAATGTCAACATGGAGGAATTGCCTCACATTGTAAAGTGCCAGGTTTGTGACCAGGTCATCTCCAAAGTAGATGCACAGAAAGACCAGTGTTTCTTGTACCTGCCACTAGAAAGTCAAATTAAAACATTGCTGCAAGACCATCATTTGGGAAAACACTTGAGACACAGGTTTGAAGAAAAGGACCCCTCTGTAATCAGAGATGTTTATGATGGATGCATGTATAAAAAAACTATCACCACTTGCTTCCCCTGACAACCTATCACTGGCTTTCAGCTGTGATGGAGTGACTGTGCAAGTACTTTACTTGAGACCATTTACCCTCTCTCATTCTCCCATTCAATGCCATTTTCATATACATGAATGCACTCATCAACAAATGGTTTCATGTAACTATTCATGTGTGGTTTGTTTGGACCAAACCACAGCCCACAGACCATTACATGTTTGGCACGTAGATGTATTGGCAGTTCATTTATTGTGCACAAAATTGGCCACAAAACTGCATTTACTGGATTTGTGCACAGTCACTCCATCACAGCTGAAAGCCAGTGATAGGTTGTCAGGGGAAGCAAGTGGTGATAGTTTTTTTATACATGCATCCATCCCTCTGCTCGGCCAGCTATTCAAAATTTCAAACAGTTTAATGGAGAGTATGGTTGCTCTTTATGCATGCACAAAGGGACTACTGTGTTAAAATGCAAGGGTCGTATAAGAGCATATCCCTATAAAACTGTTGAGTTGAGAACAGAATCCCAAACGGATGCATTGGTAGAAGAGGCTCTCCTGGCTCCCCCATTTTAATATTATTGACGGCTGTGTCCCAGATTATATGCATGCGGTTCTTCTAGGTGTAGCCAGACGCATGACCTCACTGTGGTTTGATTCAGAAAACTCACAATGGTACCTATAGGACCTGTTAAAGATCAAATAGATGGCATTTTGACTTCAATTCAACCCTCCTGCAATGTTTCTCGTGTTCCCCGCTCAGTTGAGGAGAGAAGATACTGGAAGGCACATGAGTGGCTGTTTTATTACAGCGTACAGACATTGAAAGGATTCTTGCCTGAGAAATACCTTAAGCACTGGTTTAAGTTGGTTAAGGGAGTTGCTCTTCTACTTGGTGAGAACATAACTGCTATAGATATATCTGAATCTGAGCATTTGCTAATAGACTTTGTTAAAGAAATGGAGGTCTTGTATGGGCAAAGTAATGTAACTTTCAACGTGCACTTGTGTCTTCATCTACCCAATACTGTGAAGAACTGGGGTCCCCTATGGGCACAGTATGCATTTGTGTATGAGTCATACATTGGTGACATGCTGGACACGATAAAGAGCAGCCAGGGTGTTTCTCACCAAATAATAAAAACAGTTTGGATGAAGATGGCATTGCCATCATTTGCAAAAAAAAAAGCATTGGAGGGGGCATTGCTGCACGACCATGATTTGGGAAAACACTTAAGACAAAGGTTTGAAGAAAAGGACCCTCTGTAATCAGAGATGTTTATGATGGACGCCTCTACAAAAAACTATCACCCCTTTCTCCACCAGACAACTTATCACTGGCTTTCAGCTGTGATGGAAGTGCCAGTCCACAAATCCAGTAAACAAAGTCTGTTGTAGAGTTGAGAACTGAATCCCATGTCTTCATCTACCCAATACTGTGAAGAACTGGGGTCCCCTCTGGGCATAGTCTGCCTTTGTGTATTAGTCCTACAACGGCGACATTCTACACATGATAAAAGAGCAGTCAGGGTGTTTCTCTACGTAGCCAAGCTGTTCTATGTACCATTCTACAGTAGCCGATCTACAACAAGCACTCATTTTGACCCAATCCACTGGTTCTCTGTACAGCAGAGCCAACACAAACACGGCAGAGAGCATATATCTGAATCAGAGACTTTGTTAAAGACATGGAGGTCCTGTATGGGCTATATCTCAATGTGCACTTATGTATTAATCTACCCAATGCTGGTAAGAACTGGGATCCCCTCTGATGTCTAAAATTAACATTGGCGGAAATTGTTGACTGCGGATACAGCGACATGATAAAATTGATAACTTACAAAACTGGTGTTTGGATGGTAGGAGACTTAGGCCAATGCGGAAATAACTGATATCGGCCAGACACTGTTTTCAGAGGCGGGACAAGAGCAGCGCTGATTAAAATCAAATAAAAACAGTAACTCGGGAAACTCTGGTTTGGCAGCACAGAACATTAATCAAAAATTCAAGAAACTCTGGTCTAGCAATGTGTTAAGGGAGGCACATACGCTGCCCACAGGAATACTGATATATTATTGTTTTCAGCTGTTATAATTCCAAACATGCCAACATGACCAGCTTCAATTACTTCAGTCTACTATATATTCGTAGCTTAATGACTCGTAGCCTACTACTAGTCTTTTTTTTTATGTCCAATGCATTTGTATTTAAGTTTATCAAGTTAACAAAGAACAAATGCATTTGAAATTAAATAAGACTATTTTTTTTTCCTGGATTCCAATTCAAAAATAGCAAGAAATAGTGTTGCAGTGCTGTTTTGAGCTTGTAGATCTGTTATTTTGACCGTATATGCATTGTGGCCCACTTGAGTGACTGAAAATATAGTGGCTCTCTCCATCATCAAAGTTGCCCACCCTTGAGCTAAGGTATTAGGGAGTCTTTACACATTGAGTTTTGGCCTACGTCTCCCACCATCCAAACACCAGTTATCTCACTTCCAGCTAAAACATTACGACTTGAAAATAAAGTATCAACTATGAAAGGATTCTTGCCTGATAAATACCTTAAGCACTGGTTAAGTTGGTTAAGGGGTTTCTTTTCTACTTGTTGAGAATATACGCAGGGCAGGGTTTCTGACCACTCATCGCATTGGCTACGACCACATATCAGGCGAGATGACACGCTGAATTAAATCATGTTTACTGAGACGAGGGAGGGTTCATTAGGTGGGTTAAGTCGTCCTTTATGCATAGTACTAATCGAAGGACAAACAAACATACATTACCTCTGCAGGGGCAAACAAATAGGAAAGAGCCCTGTGCCAAATTCATGCCCATGGCTGTTGACTGGAATGGAACGTGAAGCAGACTGTTCTGCCTGGATGTCGATCAGGGGCTTGAGATCTTCTGGTTGAGGCTGGGCATGTGGGCGGTGCAGACAGAAAGCCCATCACCTCCAGAGCCTTGTCATGTTGTAGTCGGAGTCCCTGAATGCAGCCCAAAACTGGTGGCGAACTCCATCTAAAGCTCTAAGGGAGTGCAACGCTCCATCCAGGGAGCGAGGCTCGCTGTCTGGTGGGAGGAGGTTCAGATGACCCAATCCTGTGCATCCTCTTCTGCACTCTGGTCCACGGCTGCTAAAGTGTGTAGGAAGCAACGTGCAGGAGACAGATGACCGCAGACAGACATTCCACACTTGTGTAGAGTTGATGGCACCAACACGTGGACAGGACACAACACGCCTTAGGGAGGGTAGTGTTCAACAGGCCTGAAAAACATGAAGGCTAGTTAGCATAGATTTTAGGCCCTGCCCATCCCAAAAATGTCAGTCAGGTATGAGCATGTTTGGGCTAGGGCTGTTCTCGACACAGGATCAAGTCGACTCGAGTCGCGGGGGTTAATCCGGCGCGTCTACAAATCATTTATGTAAAAAAAAAAAAAAAAAAAAAAGAAGAAAATAAAAGGAAAACAAAGTGGTGCTTTAAGCTTTTAAACCACGTCAACGTAATACAATAAAACAGCAATATGTTTTAAGCCTTAACGTGAAATAGATCCATGAACTACCGTGCATATTGAGACATGATAGCGGTGGACACTGGACATTAATGACGATAAGATTGCGTCCAGCCGTGCGTAATTGTGAATTGTGGAGCAGAACGACGGAGACGAGAATAATGCATCTCTTTGACAGCATGTCGTGTATTATTTCCACAAGTTGTATTTTCTTAGAGCACAGTGCTGCTGTATCAAAAGAGCTATGTTGCCGATCTGGTGCGAGATAATAAAAAGAAAACAGTTCGGCCGTCGCTATTCCTCAGCCTGAGTCTGAGACCACCACACACCAACGGTAGTGAAAGTGAAAGCGCGTCGTGCTGGCTCTGCTCACTGCTTCTTTGCCCAGCTCTCAAGTAGAATAACACATCGACGCATTTCCTCTCCAAGCAACTTCAAAATAAGAGCTCCCTGTCATATGATCAAGGCAACTTTCAAGTCACGTGAACTGATTTTATTTTTAAGTCTAGTTTACAAGTAGTAGGACGTATGGGCTCAATAAGAATTACATGACAGTCCAGTCCAGCGCTCTCATACCGCACCACAGTAACTGGTGTGATAAAAAAATATATATATTTTTGACGGCTTGACTCAAACAATTGGCGTCGATTCCGGGGGCTTAAAACGACGTGTCGATTTTTAGAGGACAGGCCTAGTTTGGGCTGAATTTGAAAACTAATCAGAGTAAAAGTAATACAATTATAAAAAAAATACTTTAGTTTGTACATTGAGGCAATTGGCCCTACATACATTGTTGGCCTTACTCTGCCCTCAATGTCGGGTTGGGTATGGGCAGAATTTGAGAACTCTAATGGAGGGAGCCCCCGCCCACCATGCCATAAACATTCTCACTCCCAAGATGTGAAATGGATGGATTTGACCAAATGTCAAGCTGTTCGGAAATACCCTGGACAGCTTATAATAAAGTGAAATAAAAAGTTAATGGAGTCTGTCTTGGGAGTGCGAATGTGTCGACTTGCCCTGTGCAGACTCCCCGCCAGCACCAATTGCAGTGCAGGCCGCAGCGGACCTGCAGAGTAGACTTCCCGAGGTGAGTCCCAAAGCACGGGCTAGATAAGCGTACTGGGATCTCTTGGGGCAGAAAAAGGTTAACAGACAAGTACCAATCGACCACATTACAGTTCCAAAATAAACACAAATAAAAAACAGGACTTAAAATAGCAAACTGAAATGAAAACTCAAAACAAAACACGATACTACATAGCTATGGGAGAGTGAGGGTGGGCAAATTGTCACAAGCAAAGTTCTATACTTTATAGCTGTCATAGTTTATGGTTGGTTGGTTAAGGGGGGTCTCTTCAACTGCACCTGGTTCTCTTCAAGTAGACATATTCTAAACAAAGATGCATGGCATTGTTTATTTAATCACAGAGTCTGACAAATCACAAATGAACCACAATGACTTATTTCAGCATTTCATTTTGGTTAATGAACGTGAAAACAAAGTCTACTTTGATCTTTTTAGTTTTCATATACACACACTTGGACTTTATCTGCGCTGCCGGAATTGCAGTTAAAACTCCAAGAGCTTTTGCCACAGGAACGAAATAATCAGGGTTCTTAAATTGAGAACAAATGCCATGCTTCTCCCTTTCAAAGTAATTCCCCACCGCATAACACGTTTCTCCCTGCCCAAGATCACAAACAACAAATCTCTTCACAGAGAATATACTTTCATGATCTCTGAGAATAACAGTGTATGAATTTCTCCGGGGAATGTTCTTGTGTAGGATTTTGAGTGAATCATTTCACCGTTGACAACAACTCTGCTGTAATATTTCACAGACACTCTGCGTGCAATATTACCTAAGCTATTTAAGGCCAAGTAATCTTCGTGGTTGATCTGTCTTATTCTGGGCCTACCCAAAGCTGTTACACCATGACAGCGATCAACTTTCTGCACTTTTTTCTTCTGTTCTGAAAAAGACTCAAAGAGAACCAAGAACTCATTTGAAGCCCCCTCCGTGGCTTTTTTTGCAAATAATGGCAATGCCAGCTGTAGCCAAGCTGTTTTTATTATTTGGTGAGCGACACCCTGACTGCTCTTTATCATGTCTAGCATGTTGCCGTTGTAGGACTCGTACACAAATGCGGACTGCGCCCATAGGGGACCCCAGTTCTTCACGGTATTGGGAAGATGAAGACATAAGTGCACGTTGAAAGAGACATTACTTAGCCCATACAGGACTTCCATTTCTTTAACAAAGTCCGTTAGCAACTTCTCAGATTCTGATACATGCAGAGCCGTTATATTCTGACCTAGAAGAAGGGAGACTCCCTTAACCAACTTAAACCAGTGCTTAAGGTATTTCTCTGGCAGGAATCCTTTCAAAGTTGGTACGCTGTAATAAAACAGCCACATATACCATTCGTGCGCCTTCCAGTATTTTCTCTCCTCAAGGGAGCGGGGAACACGGGAAACATTGCAGGGGGGTTGAATTGAAGTCAGAATGGCATCTATCTGATCCTTCACGGGTCCAAGATACCATTGTGACTGAAAGTTTTCTGAATCTAACCACAGTGAGGTCATCCGTCTGGCTACACCTAGAAGCACAGCATGCATATAATCTGGGACACAGCCGTTAATAATATCAAAATGGGGGAGACAAGACAAAATGCTAGGCCCTTTTACGCCATGTGTGGGGTTTCCCTGGAGTGCCTGTTCTACCAATTCATCGGTTTCAGATTCAGTTCTCAAGTCAACCGTTTTATAAGGATATGCTCTTACGCGCCCCTTGCGTTTTAAGACAGTAGTCCCTTCGTGCATGCAGAAAGAGCATCCATACGCTCCATTAAATTGTTTGAAATTTTGAATAGCTGGTCGAGCGACTGAATCTGCAACCATGAAATTTGCAAGTACTTTACTTGTGACGGTGTGCCCACCCTCACTCTCCCATTCAAGGCCATGTTCGTATAAATGGGTGCACTCGTCCACAAAGGGTTTCATGTAACTATTCATATGTGGTTTGTTTGGACCAAACCACAGCCCACAGACCATTACATATTTGGCACGTAAATGTACTGGCAGTTCATTTATGGTACACAGAATTGGCCACAAACTCCGTTTGCTTGATTTGTGGACTGGCACTCCATCACAACTGAAAGCCAGAGATAGGTTGTTGGGTGAAGCAAGATGTGATAGTTTTTTATAGATGCGTCCATCATAAACATCTCTGATTAAAGAGGGGTCCCTTTCCTCAAATCGGTGTCTCAAGTGTTTTCCCAAATTATGGTCTTGGAGCAAGGTTTTAATTTGATGTTCTATTGGCAGGTACAAAAAACACTGATCTTTTTGTGCATCCACTTTCGAAATGACCTGGTCACAAACATGGCACTTTACAGTGTGAGGACTTTCCACCATGTTGATGTTGCACATTTTGCACACATAGTGAATTTCTAAAACATCTTTAACTGTGTCAAATGATTTGTAGAATAGGTATTTAGACCGACTAACTGAAGTACCACCAGTAAAATTTACAAGTTTCATGACATCCTCTAAAGCCGTGTGTGTCAATCCGTGTTTCAGCTTCAATGCAAGTAGTAGTAACTCTACTTGTTCTTTTGATGGCTTTTTCTCTGATGGACTGATGTCATCAACTGGTTCTTCGGGTGGACCGATGTCATCAACTGGTTCCTCGGGTGGTTGGTCCATCTGTGAATTAGACATAATGCCTTTCAGTATTGCCCCAATGAAGACTGCTAAAGACAGTCAAAACATGTTGGAACAGTTAAAAATGAAGTTAAAGTCCCAAGATTGTCTCTTATTAACTAATTTCGTGCTCCCGACATGAAAGGGTTAACGTGTCCACGGTGCTTGCAGATTTCCCCATTCGCCACCATACTATTATTTTGAAGGCCGGAAGTAGCTCACGCGCACGGAGGGTGCGCTCGCATGGTCTCAGTTGACGCACCACTCGTGCACGTCCCGTGTATACACAGTGATCCATGATGGCGGCCCCCTGCGTTAGACAATGTGCTCAGCAGACCAATATGCCTACCTCATCTAAAGTCATGTTTGGAGAAAATGGGCTCTAAGAATTTCATTCCCCATTGTTTGTGGATGGGACGCAATCACTGTGCGCACGTAGAACGTGCGATGGATACGTTGGGCGGACTTTAGCAGTGCAGTGATGCTAGTGATAGAGCTAAGGTAAGCCTTATATACAGTAGTATATACAGTATAGATCCCGAGTCATCTCGGGAAGAGCATGAAATGAGTTAAACCCTTCTCCTGGGGGAGCAGCGTGCAGTGGACTAACTGTTTTGATAACAGGTCAAGGAAGTATGAATCAAGCTTTACACTTTTCAAACAATAAGACTAGACAAAATCTGTGTTTAGTCATCAAGACAAAAAAAAGTCATCAGAAGACTAAAACTAGACTAACAGTATAAAGCAGGTTTGCCCGAGATCAGAAAAGATGTACAGGTAGACCATATCACATGACCTAGAGAAAATCTAACATATTTAAAAACTCTTCTGGCATCGACAGTTGAATTAAGGTGACTTGTGTAATTGACAGCAAATAGGGCCCGTCAGATTACTTCACAGCTTCTATAGTAGACACTTTTTCTTAGGCAAAACCAACTGTAGCATTACACAATTATAACAAAAACCTACCAATTCAAGACATTTCCATTTCAAGTGTGTTTGGC
This sequence comes from Nannobrachium achirus, assembly GCF_963921795.1. Classification (NCBI taxonomy): domain Eukaryota; kingdom Metazoa; phylum Chordata; class Actinopteri; order Myctophiformes; family Myctophidae; genus Nannobrachium; species Nannobrachium achirus. The sequence continues at coordinate 87,833,841 of NC_137810.1, forward strand.
TTTTATGGAACACCAGTGCCACTAATATCCAAAGTACATTTTCAAAGTATTTTCAGCTAAGTGATAATATATTTTGGGAATGTCAAATTTTGTTGACTGTGTTTTTTAAAGTGGACACCCTGCTGCTATACGGTATGTTATTCAAAAGACTGAGTCCCATTTTTACATTCTTTGGACCAGTCGGAATTTCAACCCACGACTTCCAGTCTCATGACAGACATTCCATTACATTTTGAGTTTTGCCTTTGCCATCTCAGTTTAAATCCTTGATAAACACACCTGTTATACGTCTGATTGAACAAGGCCACAAAGCTGGTTTAGACTTCAGACATGCTAACATTAAGGCTTAAAAAAAAATACTCCACTCTTGATTTGCTCAGAAATAGCCCCTATGAAATATTAAAGACTGAAATCAGTCCCAAGGACTGAGAACTTTAACCCGAGTGCATGTGTACTGGTTTTGTATACTTGTCAAGTGGATTAGCATTCGTAAAATTAAAATTTCAAGCAAAGATAGTCTTTCCATTGAAAGGTAAAATCAATACTGATGTATGGGTTAAATCTATGCTTATGTCTGCTACCTTTTTAGCTCTTTCTCCAACTTACTAAGTCTGTAGAAGCTGACCGCTCAGTCTGTGGACTTTGTAGGCCAGGCATGGCTTGAATAACCTGTGGAGCTGACCGCTCAGTCTGTGGACTTTGTAGGCCAGGCATGGCTTGAATAACCTGTGGGATTTCAAACGATGTATTAGCCTTATTGTAAGATTGCACTGAATCAAACAAATATCTTTCCTCTGGTAGGTAACCACTCGGTTTAATCTCAATTCCAACCATGGCAAGTTTTATTTTTCTTCTTGTCTCTTTTGTTGACCAAGTTTTATTCTACGACTATCTATAAAAAGTTTAATCAACAACAGTGGTTCTCAACCTTTTCCGTGACCCCCAAAATTATCATATTTTAACTGGGGACCACCCCACCCTGACAAGCACTAAGGGTTGAGTCATTACTTTTTGTAGTACACAGTTCTATTGTGAAAATAGCAGATCTACATGCTCACAATGCCTGTGAGCATGTAGATTGGCTATTTTCACCACCATTTCTGCCTCTAATATTTGACAGGTAGTCCAATGTTTAATTTGTCATTTTAGAGGTATTAAAAAGTCCTTAAATTGTCACTTTAGAGATGTGCAGATACCCTCTATACACTTGAACTTTATGTAATGTTGGTTTGTTTACTGTTGAGAGAGAAAACAGTGATCCACAATAAGTTAATCTTCTGGGAAACCCCAAAATAATTTGGGAACTCCACTGGGGGGTCCAGATCCACAGGTTGAGAACCATTGATCTACAACACAATTTTATACAATATGGAGAGGGGGTCCCTGCTTCTAACTGTCAGGCTCGCTCAGCTAAGGGGTCCTTGGCCAGAAAAACGTTGAAGACCCCTGCTAAATGATAACACACAGGCTCTGTCATGTCATTGATTCGTGGCATCATCGCTGTGTTAAAAGCAATAAATCCGTTAAGTATGACAGCAGACAGCTTATTTCAATAGAGGGTATGCGCATGCATAAAGTGAATGGCATATCGAGTGGCAAATAGAGTAGCGAAGTGAGTGGCAAAATTAGTTTAATGTCATTAAATGATGTTTAATGCAATCAGATAGGACTTCTGTTTGGATGCATGGACTGTAAAAGCCAGGAAGTCGTTTTTGCCACACATTAGGCGTTCACGCATAACTTCCTGCTATGATGATGATGTCACGTGCATACCTTCTATTGGGAGGATTATGAAAGTCTGATGTCTCATCGGAGCACAATGTGCTAGATCGTCGCTGGTACAAGACAACATAAATAAAACACTAAACAGAAAAGCACTAAATGTTGTGTACCTGACAACTTTATAAGAGCAGTGGCTGTGGGGATGTCTCAATTCAACCACTTTGCAGAATTAAATAATAACACTGACCACCACTCAAGTACTGTAATTCAGCAGAGGTCCCAAGACTCCCAAAGGTTTAACACACTAACTCACTGGCCCACGGGAGCATGGTTTTCTTAAATATTAACTTTAGCCAAACGACTGCGAGTAATCCACGTGAACTTTTTTTGCGAATTTGCACTGATCTCATAATTAGCCCATAGGGACTACTCAGGACGGAATTCCGTCCCCAGGACCGAGAACTTTAAGCCCTGTCTATACTTATGTCTGCTACTTATGTGTATAACGTTTTTTTTCTCTCCCTCCCCTTTTAGCTCTTTCTACAACTTACTGGGTCTGTAGAAGTTGAGGGCTCCATCTGTGGACTTTGTAGGCCAGGCATGGCTTGAATATCCTGTGGATTTCAAACGATGCATTAGCCTTATTGTAAGATTGCACTGAATTAAACAAATGTCTTTCCGCCGGTAGGTAACCACTCGGTTTAACCATAGCAATTTTTTTTTCCTTCTTCTCTTTTGTTGACTAAGAGTTTTATGATTTATTTAGTCAACTTATAGAACACAAATGTTGGGCTTTTCAAAAGACTCAGACTAAATGTAAATTTCCTCTCAAAATGTACACTGCTTTTAGCTTGTCAGTGGATTTGCATACATTTAAAATGTCTAGGTAAAATCAATACTGATGTATGCTGCTACCCAAGTGTAGACATTTTTTTTCCCTCCATCCCCTTTTAGCTCTTTCTCCAACTTACTGAATCTGTAGAAGTTGAGGGCTCCATCTGTGGACTTTGTAGGCCAGGCATGGCTTGAATAATCTGTGGATTTAAAACAATGTATTAGCCTTATTAGCTTTTTTTCCCCTTCTTCTCTTTTGTTGACTTAGAGTTTTATGATTTATTTAGTCAACTAATAGAACACAAATGTTGTGCTTTTCAAATAACTCAGACTAAATGTAAAAGTACACCGCTTCTTTTAGCTATTTCAACAATTTACCGTGTCTGTAAAAGCAGCCGAGACCTCGGACAGTGCAGCGTGTGGGTCATTCACTGCTTGAATTCTCTGCAATAATAATTATACAAATAAATCATGCACAGAAAACACATGTTGTGTTTCCAGTTGGAGATACTGGTCACTCATACCTTAGGGAAGACTACCATCTAGTGGCCAAAAACAGAACTCGTCAAGGGCAGTCAAAAGAATCATGTTCACCTTGTTGCCAAAAGGCCCTTTTAGAAATGTCATCCCCTGCCTCTCCAACATTCTCTGCACGTCCCTGCTCTTTAATACTGTAGCCTAGGCTATAAACAAAGATGTGGTGTCTAGTGTTACAATTTGACAAAGGCAATTTATCATTTATCCAGCTTTATGCTCCATCATACGACGGTGCAAAGTGACCAAAAAAGTAGTAGATCTACAAGCCCACATCACGGCATGCACGACACAAGTCAGGACATGTTTTTTTTATCTTTTTAGATCGGCTATTTTTGGTGCATCGACTTTGAATAGAGACAATGTTGGCTGCATTGAATAGACACAAATGATAATAATTATTATTATAATTGGGGGGAAAAGGTTTTACTCCTAACTTTGAGGGCCCTGGCACCTTGGGCCCCCATACCCGTCTAACTTTTCTAGCCCGTTCAACGCCACTGCTTGGGGCATTGAATGATTGCACACTCTCACAGTAATAAGGAAAAGAAAAAAAATACACATATTGGACATTTTTACACTTTGTTAATGTTAAACTCAGTGTCAGAGAAGCCCAAAACGAGAGTAAATGCCAGCAGAACAGTATATTGCAAGCCATTTTGGCAAAATTCTGGTCGGCACTACCCACACGTATGGCTGTGTAGCTCATGCCTCGAATGCCCGATGCTTACAAGCTGTACCTCAATGTAAAGGTGACAAATCAACGATAATAATGATATAAAACACAATACAAATTGGCATTATTAAAGGGGAGATATAACTATTTCGTTTTCTTTAGTGCCACTATATGATTATGCACCTTAATGTCACACCCTGCCTTACATCGATGGTAATCTGGTACCTATTTGTAAATATGTGTGTATTTAATACTGATAACCCTCACACTTACTGTGTCTGTAGAAGGAGCTGAGGCCCCTGTCAGCACCCTGTGTGGCTCAGGCACCGCTTGAATTAGCTGTGAATTTCAAACGTAAGATTAGCCTTCTTATTGAAACATATTTGTGTCACAAACCAATCTAGTCTTTCCATTGCTATTTGCTAGGTAATCACAGGTCTGCTCGTAATTTGTCAGAAAAGGCTAAAAAGGAAATACAAGGGGTTAGTTAGGGGTTTGGGGGGTTTGGAGCAGGGCTTCAGATTAACTTTTAGAGAAGCTCAGATTGATCGGTGACAATAATGGCAATATAGGTTTTGATCTGTGTTTGTGGTGTAAATTAACCTCTTCAAATAGTGCAGCATGTTAAGTTATACCTGAAAAGGATGATAACACTGCCTGTGGTAACTTTTAACCACTATGTTTACATCATATTTAGTGTCCACGAGTTACATGCTGCCTCTGGGCAACTGATTTTCCCCCTTGGGATAATATCTATCCATCTGTAGCTGTGCACCGTTTATGTAGAATCATGACCATGATATGCGCACGTTCAGTGCAAAAAAATCATCTACATCCCGAGTGTGTCCCATGGGAGATTAATTTGCGTCCCAAATACATATTTTTAGGTCCCCGGGACGAGTCCTGGTTTGGGGTGGGGTTGAGCCTGGCTGGAAAGGGCCGTGGCTGTTGGACCAATAATGTGAACACGGTTATCACCTGGGTTTAATCTAATGTCAGTTAACTTAACTGTGGTAATGTGTTTTGCTTTTCCTTTTAACTTTTTTCAACTTACTGTGTTGGTACTAGACGCATCCACCCATGGACACATTGGCTCAGGAACAGCTTGCATGATCTGTGAATTTGAAACCGTGGATTACCTTTAGCCTACTGAAATATTGCAGTGATGCAGTCCTGTTCTTCCTGTATTATTTTTTTCCATCTGTGAGAACCACCGCATTAATTAATACTTTCCTCGCATCGCATGCAATAACAGCAAGCTAGCCCCTAGAAGACCAAGTACAGATGCCTGATCTGGTTTAAATGTTACCAATGTCACCTAGACCAGTGGTTCTCAAACTGTTTGGCCTTCAGTACCCCCTTTTTCCTGATTGCTGAATCCAAGTACCCCCTTTAATCTACAACATCAAAAGTCCAGTTTTGATATCAATCTGTTGAAAATAAAAAGTAGCCTTTTTTTCTATTCTGTAACATTTGTGCCAATCAAAATGTGTACTTAATTTGGTTTAAAACCTTACAGAGCAGCCCATTTGCATACATGTGTCAATAAATGTAAAAATTTCTCTCGGGTACCCCCCTGTAGTACCCCCCTTCCCCATTTGAGAGACCGAGCTAGACTAGACGATTTGACATTGTCAACTTACTGTGTGTGAAGCAGAACAGCCCTCATCACAGCCCTCATCATTGCCATTGGCCACATCATTGGTGAAACGCCTAAAACAATTCAATTCAGAATCAATTACAGGGCTGGATCAAAAATTGTCTCACACATTACATAGCATGCCAATTGTAGTCCTAGAGCGGCCATATTTTGGGTCAAACAGGTGTTTCAATTGTTTGATTGGAACTAGGATCTACTCCAATCAGAACACCCGTGTTTGACCCAAAATGGCCACTGTAGAACTAATATTGCATCATTACTGGTGTACACTATTAAACAGAAATCTGACAGCACATAAATTGACATAAAATGAGTGTCTTCAATTAAAGTGTGTGTGTGTGTGTGTGTGTGTGTGTGTGTGTGTGTGTGTGTGTGTGTGTGTGTGTGTGTGTGTGTGTGTGTGTGTGAGAGTGTGTGTCATGCTCAGCTCCAATGCCAATGTTTGTTACTTGGCTAACAAAGTCTACAGTATAAATAACTGTATTAACATAGGTAAAGGCCCATTGGGCCAGATAACAGATATCTGGAGATATTTCTCCAGATATTTTTCCATTCAAAGTGGATGGTAGATACAGATAAAAAAATATATACCACAGATATTTGCCACAGATACTTTTATCTGTGGCAAAACATTTTTTTTTATCTGTATCTACCATCCACTTTGCATGGAGAAATATCTGGAGAAATATCTCCAGATATCTGTTATCGGGCCCAGTGGTAATGGGCCTTTAGGGTTGCTAAAGCAAGTAAAATGGGTTTTTAAAGATAAGAAAAAAGAAAAAAATCCTAAAAGCCAAGCTTACACAAAGCTTACACAAAGAAATAAAGGTGTCCTAAGCTAAGCTAACGATAGCACGCTAATGTTGAAAGGCGCAGACAAATACTTTCGCGCTAAAATAAATAGCTGAAGTATAAGCCCACAACGCGTCTCATCCGCGGTGCGCTGGGGGCTTGTAGGTCTGCGGTTTTCACACAAAGCTCGGCATGTGCTTTCATATGCTAACGTTAGCTTATTCAGTCTAGCATAGCTAGTTTCTATATTATCCTAGTGATAACCTACTTACCCTTTTTTCCACCTGCGCTTGGTTCGGCTCGGTATGGACGCTTCGTCGTCAACAAGGTATTTCTTATAACGTACAAGTTCTTCCATTGTTACGTTTTGTTAAACTTTGTTAACTTCACTGTGCTCGCAAGTTCTAGCTGGAAATCGGCATCTGCCTGAGATCTGATCTGAGATCTGCCCGGATGTACATCCGGGGAGTCACATGATCTTTCAGGCGTGACTTAATAAACGTGTTTTTTGTGGGTTTTTTTTTTATTTCCATTATATTGTTATACATTAAGCTACCTGTGCTGAGCACTTTTTACTTTTTTAAGTGTATCGTTTTATTTTATATTATACATTTTAAGATAGTTTGGAGCGTCTTAAGGCTGCGTCACATCCGGTTACCGCCTTTTTCTTATAGTCTCGCGTTGTTTGCTATGGTACTATTGGATAGTTTCGACGTCTGGTAACGCGAGACTTGATTTGAGCGCCGCGCGCCGCCGAGAAGAAGCGACTTGTCACTGCAGAGCTGAGAAGAGAAGAAATTAATAAGAGAAAAAGAGACAAGAGACAGAAATAATAGACAAATAAATATGTGGGCGTTGGTGGAGTTCATCAAGGGTAAGGACAAAGGCAGCCGGAGTGTCGTGCCATTCGAGTTGATAAAGAATACCGAGGATGAATTTGCTGAAGGAGAGGAGGGCAAGCCCTCAGATATTGTTTTAGTGGAGTGGCCGGGGGAGAGAAAGAAGGGGAAAAAAAGTCCGCCAGCACTCTATGAGGCAAAGGTCCTATATACTTCACGTAAGTATATCATTATTATACACATTACACCACATTATTATTATACATTACACAATACACTATCCAAGCTTAGTCACAAGACTCGGAAATGCAAACCCACACTAGTGCTAGACTGCTTTTGCGCCTCATATTTCACAGCTGCCACAAACGTACGTCCTGCAGGAAGAAAACAATAGCCTATACTAGTCAGATTAACATGCAGTAGGCAGTAGTAAGACAAGTGTTGTACTAGTTGTATTTTCTGATAAAGTGCTTCTATATTATTCCCGTGGTTCAGTATTTGTTTGACGCGGAGCCGAGCGACTGTACGTTCGCGAACGAATCGAGTCTTTTGAACGGCTCTTTAAAATGAACGATAGGATTCGGTTCACAGTAGGGAGCAGTTCCTTTCTAATGAACAGTGGTGGGAAAAGTTGTTGGAAAAGTACTCAGTTTCTTTACTTAAGTAAAAATATCAATACTGCAATCAAGTAGGTCTATAAGTTTGGAATGTTAATGTACTTGAGTAAAAGTAAAAACGTATCAAAATGTACGTCTTTTGAACGGCTCTTTGAAAGGAACGGATCCCAGAGATCCGGCTCACTTTAAAGAGCCATAAATCCCATCTCAGGAGCGACCGGGAGGGACTCGTCGTGTCTTAAGCTAGATGCAGAATAGACCAAAATTCTGCATCTAGCTTAAGGCCACATACTCGTTGGGAATTGGAGATGTAGTGGTATTGGAAATACTCCAGTAAAGTAGGCTAGGCTATACTTAAAACATGTACTTAAATACAGTAGGCTACTTTAGTAAATGTAAGCTACTTAGTTACTTTAGATAACTGTTATAATAATATTAACAATAATAATAATAATAATAATATAATATTATCTGGAATTTATATAGAGCTTTCAATTCAAATGAACAATATGAAGAGGCTTATTATAGATATTTCCTTTAGGATTTCAATCACGTTTCATGTTACAGTAAGTGTAATGCCGTTGCCCAATTCAGGTGTAGGACCTGTAGTGTTTTTATTGTGGCTAGGTTTGTGTTATTACCAGTTGCGAACGGCTGTTGCTTGTAAGTGGTTTTTCAGGGCTATTTTAAAGGATGCTAGAGATCCACTCCTTTATGGCCATTGGTAAGGCTTTCCACATTTTGGTGGTATAGCAGTAGAACTAGTTTACCCTTTATTGGTTTTGACTCTGGATTGAAAGTGGACTGTGGCACTGCCTTACTAGGTCAGTGTTACTACAAGGACCAGTTACTACAGGGGATGTAAAAAATCACACTTGTGTGAACTGAGCGGTGGTGTGTGTGTGTGTGTGTGTGTGTGTGTGTGTGTGTGTGTGTGTGTGTGTGTGTGTGTGTGTGTGTGTGTGTGTGTGTGCAACAGCGCCCCTCCCTTAACATGTGTGGTCAGAAAAGGTTACTGCAGGCTACAGACAGACAGACAGACAGACACGGAGACACGGAGACAGACAGACAGACAGACCCACACACACGGCCACGTATAGGAGCGTTGTGACCATCGCTCAAAAAAAAGAACAAGCCAAGAGTGTTAAGTGAAGTTTACCATATCAACGGTTTAAGTGCTTATACATTTCTGAAAATACACATTAACATGAAAACATGATAGTGCTGTCAAACAGGTCTATGACACTATCTATTAAATCGATTTAAAAGTTTAATCATCAAATGTAATAATAATGTAATAAAATTCAAAACAAAGAGTAAAATTGAGTGCTGCCTGTCTATTTAGAGTAACTTGAAAATTATCTGAACAATTTAGACATTCTTGATTTGACACTTTCTCTGTATTCTTTGTACCAGCAAATGAGAAGACTGCTAAAAAATTCATGGTCGATATGGAAAAAGCATCGCAGAACCATGGTAAAAGGATCTCCAAGCCCAACCGAAAGTATCGTGGCAGTAAAGTGGTGGAGGAGGAAGAGGAGGAGGAGGAGGAGGAGGAGGAGGAAGAAGAAGAGGTAGAAGAAGAGGACGAGGATGAAGGACTGGATCTGTCCAAGAAAAGGGTAAGTGTGGTCTTTGGTGTGTTTACTATGGAGAGAGAGAATGAGACTAATGTGTAGCTCAACCATTTTGAGCCAACACCCCTAACCAACTAAAAAGATGGCTTTTGAAAAACTCAGTGACAGTTATAGGGTCCGTGTCTTAACGCTGGGTTCCGTTTGTAATGTGTCAGAGTTAGACATTCCGGTGAAATCTTGCTTTTTCCCATCAAACTTTCGACTAAGGGTTAGGGATAGGTTTAGCATAGTTTTACTGTGGTTTACTTAGGTTTAGGCATTTAGGTTTAGGTTTAGCATTCACCAGCTTCGGCAGGTTAGCATTTCACCAGGTAAAATTGGCATTTTGGAAGAGCACTTTCATCATGTGTTTCCCATGTTTTGTTGTAGCCTAATAGTAGGAGTAATTTAGGAGTGTTAAACCTGTCTCTATGGTTGGGTCTGTAAGGCCTTTTTGTTTTCGTGGTTACCGTCTTCCTATTACCGACGGTATTACGGTAATTACCTCACCCCCTTATCTATTAATTAAGGTTCGGCGATAAGCCAAAATATTGCTATCATCTTCCCAAAAGTCACCGCTCCACACAGCCTGACTGCCCGAGTTATACTTCCACGTACAGCACAGCGGGTCTGCATGCTTTGAAAGGAGCAGATCTACAAGCTCACAACACGTCGCATCCGCAACGCGTTCTGAGCTTGTAGATCTGTGCTAGTCGGGTTACCTTAAGGAGTGGGGCTTTTTAGACACAGCTGGGTGTGAACAAACCAGAAGAGAGACAGGTCGATCGTGTACAGTGATTCTGTAAACTCGCAGTGATTGAGTGCTGATATAACTGTCTCTCTCATTCACCCTCCATAAGGACATGTATATGGGTGCTAGGTTATGCTATGACTTAAAAACCTGGCACATCTTAAGCTGATAAACTCTTCTCTCTGCCATTAGCCATCTCACTGTCCTCAAAACCCGGGGGAAGAGGTGGATGAGGAAAGGCCTGGCAGTTCAAAGAAAAAGGTAACATCATGTGTGTAATGCATGTTATTCTGCAGGTTATTGCAATAACCTCAAATTGATTATTTAGTATAAGTTTACTGTTATTACTTCTGTCTCTGTCTGTCCATCTGTGAAGGTTCCGAAAAGGCCAGCTGATCTGGAGGATGAAAGGGGTAAAAGGAAAAAGGTAACTTAACCCATTTAGGCCTAACCTATAGAATAGGGCTAAATCAGAAATTAGCCTACAAAACAAATATGTTGCTACATACTGTACATGTACTGTAAGCCCCTCCCAAACAGCAAAATGTGTTCCCGGCCTGAATGGGTTGTGTGCAGGCTATTCTTGTGACATTACAAGAACTTCAAAGTTACATTTAACACATTTTATAATTTTTGTCATTAGCTTTTCATTGCATATGCTAGGCGTCTGTCCCAAAAGTGAACATTTCCATCCCCATCTGTTCAATGTTACAGATTTCAGATGAACACAGATATCTGTTTTTTCCCAGACAGTGTTTTTGGTGAAAACAATTGATAATAAATGTGATTTGGAAAGTGTTTGGTTAAGGCTTTTCACATTACATACATTACATTCATCAATGTCATTTTATTTTTTTATACTCCAAAGGTCCTTGAGAGTCGACGAGAGGAAGACGAAAAGATCTGGGCGCAAAGGACAGTGGTCCGTTTGGTCCAGGATCTCAGGGATGAAAACTCTGCCCTAAAGAAAAAGGTCTCTAACCTCCAGGAAACGATCTGCAACCGTAAGATATATTTCCATTATTGTATTGCTATTGGCTGTGTCAGCCCAATGTCTATTTAAGCAATATTACACATTGTGCATTATAGTGATAATTCTACAAAAGTGATGCGTTCAGGCCATAAGCACCATCACTAATATGCACAAGTGTAGTATTGCAATTATACAATAGTTACCATAAAAATTAAAGGAGTCATCCAGACCAAAACACATATAGGGTTAAATCTGTCTTTTATCATACCCCTTTATACCTGCTTTAGTCCATTTTTTTCATAGCTGCCCCTGTTGCTAGATTTCGGCTGCCCCTGTTGCTAGATTTCGCAGGCCCTCTCATAACTAACAGAGTGTATAGCCTTTATACTAGTGCGGTTATTTCTTCAGCTTCAAAGTTAGTATTTTTTTATTGGATTGTGTTTACACAACGTCCTGAGACCAACCAAACCGCTGTTTTGACCTCACAGGCACCCTTACTTGTCAAACCGACCCCTCCCTCCCCTCCCTTTCTAGCCTCTCCTCTCCCTGCTCTGGTGCAGAGCAGAAGCCGTTTGACAAGTAAGGGTGCCTGTGAGGTCAAAACAGCGGTTTGGGTGGTCTCAGGACGTTGTGTAAACACAATCCAATAAAAAAATACTAACTTTGAAGCTGAAGAAATAACCGCACTAGTATAAAGGCTATACACTCTGTTAGTTATGAGAGGGCCCGCAAAATCTAGCAACAGGGGCAGCCGAAATCTAGCAAAAGGGGCAGCTATGAAAAAAATCGACTAAAGCAGGTATAAAGGGGTATGATAAAAGACAGATTTAACCCTATATGTGTTTTGGTCTGGATGACTCCTTTAAACGTAATTCTCTGTGGAGGAAATTTGAGGATTGTCTAATATCCCTGAAAATAGACATATAATCTCAAAAAGCAGTTCCTGTTGTTTTGGGTCTGGGGCCAGGCGGTGATCATATCCCAAACGGATTCAATACTACTCATATGAAATACAACACGACTTAATAACTCTGTTTAGTTGTAACTAAAGCTGGCCATACATTACACATTAATCAGGCCTGACTGAATCGGGAAGAATTAAACACTGGCCCCGATCGTCCTCCGAGGCACTCGGCTGGGCTCCGAGTGGATCTGTGAGACCTCACGCTAGACGTTTCAGTCGGAGGCAGCCCGATTGTCGGGAGGGTAATTAAATAGCCTGATTATCGGTTAGTGTAGGGCCGCCTTGAGACATCCACTAAAAATAATATTGTATTCAGTGTACAGAATAAAGCCATTGGTGTATTTTAAACACACCTCTGTCAACAAGGCTATGTCTCACCGCCTGCGCTCAGATGTAGACAGGGTTCCCACGGTCATGAAATTCCTGGAAATATTTTGAAATTCGAAAAATATTTTTCCAGTACTGGAAAAGTTTTGGAATTGATCAAGGGTCGTGGAAGGTCCTGGAAAAAATAGCTATGCATTGTCTTTGGTTATAGATTGTGTTAATACCTCTGAATTGACAAATTAAACATTGCTCAAATTGTCAAATATTAGAGGCCGAAATTGTGAAAATAGCAGATCTACATGCTCACAACGCCTCACAATGTGAGGCATTGTGAGCATGTAGGTCGGCTATTTTCACAATGATTATTTCAGGGGTCACAGCCTGAAAAGGTTGAGAACCACTGGCATACAATACACTACCTGTCTTTGGGCATTGTGCATAGGAGTAAGCGACTTATTGAGCTGAATTATTGTTATAGTCCTGGAAATCAGGTTAAACATTCTGGAAAAGTATTGGAAAGGTTTTGGAAATTCATTGGTAAAGATGTGTGGGAACCCTGTGTAGAAGTGGAAAGAAGTACACCTTATGGGCTCATTGGGCTGTTGTGTGACTGTGTCACATGGAGAACATAGCTAATCTACCAACTCACAGCTCTGTGAGCTTGTAGATCAGCCATTTCACATGCAATGTAAAACAAACGTTTAAGTCTAATATAAACCATCACAATGTGCACATCATAGGATGTGCAATGTTGTTATTACCTTAGTAACATGGTTAACCTTACACTCATGGTTATTATCATTTGCCTTAGTACCAAGGTACTAACTATACTGATTGTCTTTGATCTTTTTCTTTTCATCCCTGCACTAGATATTCCACAAATAAAGGATGACATGGCCTTTCTGGCTGGAAGAGTAAGTTTTTCTTATTTATTGTATTGTACTTTCACCATAGACAGTAACAGTTTGGTTTGTGGAGTCTCTGGACATGGCTTCAGTGACCTCAGCAAATACTGTACATGTGAGTAATATGTTTGCAGGAGGAGGGTGATTTACTTATCTACTTTTAACACAGGAGGCAAGCAGTCTAGTAAATGGTTTGGCTTATCCAGGGCTAATCTAACCTCATAAACTGTTCAACTTGCTCTGCTTTTTGACCTCCTGGAGCGATGGCCACTTCTCTGTAGACTGTATTTCAAGTATAATTTGTACGTACTGGCCACAACTGTAAAAACTAACAATTTTGTCATGTCACTGTTTGATTTCAAGAGCCAACCATCTTCCACACCTTATCCGGGCCGGGTCACAGGCCCAACATCCCCAGCAGAGAGCTCAGAGAGCTGTCCCGAGCTACCCCAGGCACTTGAGGAAAGTGCAGCACCACCGAGAGTAAGTCAATAATGTCATTGTACATGAAATTGTGTTTTTTTATGTTTTTTCTTTCTATTTTTCTTTTTTTTAAAGATATCAAACTGAAAAACAGTGCATTATGACAGGGCCCTTATGTTAGATCAAGTTTATCACCAGACTACCTATATAATTATTGTGAAGTTATACATGGACAAGTATGTATTGCGACCGAAGGTGTATACAGTCTATGGGCAAACCCATATACCGTAAAAAATATGTCATCATGGTGTCATCATGCTCTGATTTCACGGTGATGTCAGTTGAACCACTCTACCAGAATGGGTATGCCGCTTTGACATCTTGCTCTGGCTTCACTGTGATGTCACACTAACAGAATCCCTTTATGCCCAAAAACTGAGTTCCCTGATCATTATTAATGATGCCCTGTTAGAGAGATCCCTGTGATGCCAGGGGGAACAAATCTCTTTTATGCCCATATATGGAGATATGGATATCCCTGTGATGCCAGGGGAACAAATCCCTTTTATGCCCATATGGCGAGTGATGGGAGGTTGTTTGTCACCCTGAGGCGCCTTACTAGTTACTACCGGTAGCAGAGGTTGCGCTAGGATTTTTAACAGCCGGTCACCGTGACCGGCATGATTAAAATTTATCGGACATCTGATAAAAATACCGGACATAATAATTTTAATGCATGGATGACAAGCAGGTGCAAAAACATAGCCAATAACAACAGTTTAAGTCCTGCTGTATAGTTGGGACTGAACTAATTGAATGTAAAGGAGTAGTAGGCTGTACAAAAAACATACAGCTTCCGAAGCTGTATGTTTTGATGATGATCGATCATCTTGCATAAGGAAATTAATTATATTGGACTACTCACGCAGGCTGTGTGTTTGCACAGATACTGCATGGTTTCATAACAAGTTGTTTCTGTTCTGCATCATATTTCAGGCCAACACATAATAATGTACAGAATAATGAGAAATAGTCTGAAAGTGGGGTCTGCGCAATGTTTCATAGGTTGATAGATTAATCTGGCCAGAAAGGAATCAATTATAGACTACTCACTAGTATGGTCGAGTGGTCACGATCATCCTGCATCTCTGTTATGCAACTTTGGGAAGGTTGTAAAGGCTTTGGTGGTGATCTTGTACAGTTTCCATAACATCTCCTCATAAAGAACTTCAATCGAGTGTATAAAGTTTGTTTTATATGGGTTGTAGTTGTCCTGCGTGCCTTCAATAATTCCCATGGGTTCACAGTGCGCATTGCAAAATGACGCTGAAATGGACTGCTGTCTTCTCTCTCCCCCAGCGCCCCGTTCGCAAATTAATGTTTAGGCTAAACAGTTCTGATAATACAACTTATTTTTGACTGTCCATTCATGTACTATAACTTAAACTGCGCGCTCATATTCCAAAACCAAGGCAGCTCATAGAGAGCATAGCGACAACATAACAAACCGACAACTAGGCCTACCCAGCAACAACTATCATTTCCTGTCTTACCTTCACAATAAAGTGTCTCCCGTTTACCTCCCAATGCAGCTTATTTCACACAGGTTATTATTAACAGGAAAAAGTGTAACTTAACCCGTGTGTGTTTGTGCAACCAGACGTGCATGTGAGAGAGAGAGTGATGAGGGAGAGAGAGAGAGAGAGAGAGAGAGACATTGAGAAAGAGAGAGAGAGAGAGAGAGAGAGAGATTTGCGGTGAACTGCCGTGTCATTTTCAATCGGTCCTTATGTCCGATGAGGTTTATATTTTCCGGTCTTTGTCATTATAAATCGGTCAAATCCGGCAATTTCCGGTCTAACGCAATCTCTGACCGGTAGATATCTACATAGCAATACAATACAATATGCAGAGTCTATGTAAAGCACTTTGGAAGAGCCATCCATCTTCTACCCCTTATCTGGGCCAGGTCGCAGGACCAACAGCTCCAGCAGAGAGTTCCAGAGCTCCTCCCCATCACGAGCCACCCCAGGCACACAGCAGTGCAGCTCCACCGAAAGTAAGTAAATAATGTCATTGTACACGGAATTGCTATATTGACAGTGGTTCTCTTTTGGTGAATAAGATATCAAAGTGAAAAACAGTTTAATTATTGCAGGCCCCTTCTTTGTATCTTTGTTACTCTGTCCAGCGTACTTTTTACTTTTTACACCTCCAATGGCTGGTTTTAAAAAATGTTTCCGAAATGGAAAAGCAACAAGTGCCCACTGCTGACAGCTTCGGTCTGTCTCTCTCTGTTACAAGACGCATTACTCCGCCCCCTCCCCCACAACGGAAGATAACCACGCCTACATTTTAGAAATCTTTTCATGTTCTGAAATCCCATAAAACAAATTAGAGGCGGGGTTTCTTATCCCTTTAAGGGATGATATTATATTCTCAGCCCTTATCATGTAATCAGTCACAGTTTCATTGTCTGCCATTTGAATGGTGGTCAATGACGTGTACAGGTTTAGAATCCTGGGCTTGCTTTTACCAGAATAATGCTCCCTCAATATTTTAAGGGCTTTCCTCCCATCTTCCGCGGCATCATGTCTTATTAATGACAGGCTCTTATCATCGAGAGCATTCACTAATTGTGCATAACATTCTGCGTTCTTCCCTAGGTCGGCAGCTGTGAAATATAAACAAGGCATAAGGATTTAGAGGGAGTTTTTAGAATCATCCTCGGGTCTAATGGATTAAATGTGTTATTTTTCAGGTAGAAATTGTCAAAGGTTCGGGGGTGTTCTGCAACAGAGACTCCTGGACGTCTGCTCAAAATGCCAGCACTGGGACCTCCATGGCACGAGCGCTGCTCCTTGGAGTGTTCTCTATTGAGACGCTTCTTGAAAGCAACCTCAACGGTATACATATCATTTATTTTTTAATCTCTGAAAGTCAATTAATTAATGTACAATTAACATTTAGACCTGCTTGGGATAACCTATTTTTGTTTGTACGAGATACTGCTGAAGTGAAACGTCAGATAGTGGAGGGATTGGGATTTCCCACCTTTCATTTATAAAATAATGTATCTTATTTAGGTGGTTTGTCGAAGCGTGGCGGAGGGCAGCATCATCAGGCCCTGGACCCCATGAAAAAGAATGCCATAATTGGTGAGTAAATCAAACTAATCTAAGAGGAGAGAGAACAGTTCTTAGATATGCATTGAGTTGACTACTTTAACCATCCCTGTTTTCACTATTTATTTGCCATCAGTTTATCAATGGAGACAGAATCAGGTAAGTGAGGACACCATTACTGAAATCTGCACGGCTTAGCACCTGGTAATTACAAAAGGCTACTTAATTTGCTTAACTTCTTCATCACAGCTCTCTTCGAACAGATTCTATATTGTGGGCTAGTGTGCTGCTGTGCTTCCTCTGTGATAATATTGTGGTCCTCTCGTTTGTAGAACATGTAGTTGATTAGTACCACTGGGTTGCAGAACATGTACTGTGTTGAGTTAGTCAATAACCACTGGTTTATGGATGGGGATGGGACGATAATCGTAGTATTTATCTTGATAAAAGAAAAATCTCAATTGTATTGTGCAGATTTACATTTATTGTGAAATTGTCCTTCGTCATGCAATTCACCTTTATTTGCTGAGCTGCATATGGTACCATTTAAACGTTCAGTCAAACCGACCAAGAACGTACCAAATCTGTTTGCAAATGAAATGCGATCTACAAGCTCACGCTGCGTCGAAACCTTTTTGGCAAATGTTCCTAGCTCCCCAGGATATTGGATGTTGGGGATATTATGATTATCGCAATATTAGCGTAATTCAGAATTATAAATATATATATTTATATATATTTTTTTATTTTTTATTTTTTTGTCACATTATTGTGACGTGAAATATTTATATCGTCCCATCCTTAGTTGTAAAACATGTAGTTGGTTAGTCAATAACAACATGACAATAATTGTTGTCCTACAGCAGTGGTTCCCAACCTGTGGCCCCCCAAATCAATGGCCAAACACTACAATTTATACGTTATAATAATTTATACTATCTAAAACAATGTATTTAAAGAAATCTTTAAAAGAATATGACATTGAATTCTTACACTGAAAATAACCATGATAGTTCAAAGCCGGTCAGAAGTCAATTGATTGGTAATTAAATTAACATGTTCCCAAAATGCATATGGCCAACCCATCAGCTTGGCTACTGCCAGGTTAAAACGGTCAGATGGGCCAGCCGCTGAACAATTTCAAGGTTCTGCAAATCTACACCCTAAAAGGCTGGGAACAACTGGACCACATCTGTACACCCCTTTGTCAAACATAACCCATTTAGACTTGAGGCCAAATGCCCTCTTAATACTAACTTTTTGTTGTTGTTTTTTTTGGTCGAAAACAGTATAATAGCTGTAAGCTGCTGTGTTCAGAGCTTTATTACCTAGATTTGTAAAAGAAATGTACATTTCATCACAATACAAAATCGTAACATTATTGACATTGAGGTCTTTGGTCTAAAATATTGTGATACATCAAAAATACCATTAAGTCTGTACTCCCAGATTTAATTGTAGACTGCATGAAGGGTATTTCAGGTCTAAATGGGTTCATCACTAATCATGCTTTTAGTTAGTTTGCTTGATTTTTTACTCTTCTGGTAAATAACCTGTGCTGATGAATGCTTTCATGTCACCAATACAAATTAAAGTGACACTTGTAACAAACTTGTTTAAACCTCTCCATTACTTAACATGTATATTCTGTTTGATTCAAGGCATTGCATCGTCAACAATAGACATACATGTAGTGGAATTCTTGAGTTCTAGTTGATTTGGAGCATTATAGGCCACTTATCTCCTTTTTTTCTTGATTCTCTTTAGAAGCCGTAATGAAGAAATTCCCCCAACTATCCAGAGGCCAGGTGGGAAACGCAATCAGCGGAAAGCTGACTGAGCTGCGACTTGCAGTCAAAAAAACTAAATGATGGATTTTTTTTTTTTTTTTAATGCACTTTTTTGTTGATGTTGTGAGAGAGCCGCGACTCACACTTTATTGTTTGTTTATAATTGGTTACTGTTTTCTGATGCCTTATTGTTTACACCAGGGGTTTTCAAAGTGGGTGACGGGGCACCCTGGGGTGCCGTGACGGCAGTCCAGGGGTGCCGCGAGATAATTTGATAATATTTGGAATTTATTTGGACACTTGAAAAAATATTTAGTATCATTTTAAACTTGAAGTACAAAGTTATTTTCCGTCGGTTCTAACCAAAATGGCTGTTATCTCAAAGTTTTCCTCGCAACATAATCACTCAAATATCGTCACTGTCGGGCAGAAACCTTGTAGCTCCAAGTTTCTAAATGTGTACGTCTTTTGGTAAAACAAGGCCCTGCTTTATCATACAAGACTGTCGCACAAAACTAGTGAAAACAGCCGATCTACAAGCACACAACGCCTCGCGATGCGAGACGTGTGCTTGTAGATCTGCTGTTTTCACTAGTTTAGTAGGCCTAAATTAATAGATGATGAATACCAAACGAACGGTTTTGAACATACAAGGTTTCCACCCGACAACGACTATAAGTAAATATAAGGTGCTGGAGAACCCATGGTTTACACAATGAGTGTTATTGTTTTCCAGGTGTGCATTTTGCACTGAGGAAGTGGTGAGGGCCAGAGCGAGACTGTTAAAACACACCGTCTGGGCTTGCCCTCTTCATGTCTTTATGACAAGCCAAAACGTGCTTATGGTTTGGGAGCTTGCCAGACTCTTAAGTTAACGCAATCAGTGAGCACTTTATCCTTTTTTTTTGTCTTGAGAGAGGGTTGGAGAAAGAAGAAAAAAACTCAATGTAGTATTTTTATACTCATCCCACAGGAGCCTTAAACTATTTTTATTTATAACGTTTGCCTTCTTGAAACAGTTTGCGTCAAATACTGTGCTCATGCCTCTGTTGGGGGACTGTTGGGAGATATTTTCAAAGAACGTGATTTTACTGTGTATACTGTATGTTCCAAGTTTCTACCAGTGGTTAAACAAGTCATGACATGTCCAGATCATACTGCAGCTGCCATACAATGTGCAAAGGTGACTTTCAGTTTTCTGTGCCATATAAGGCATGTTTGGACTGGTTAATAAATGGCCTTGTATTCTTGAGATCTGCATTTTGAGTTTTTATTTTTTATATATGAGAATATATGTGTAAATAGACATATGACATATTACATATATGTTACATATATAATCATATATGACATATTACATATATATTACATATATATTACATATATATTACATATAATACATGTTCATATATGTTGCATATATGTGCATTATACACATATATGCAACATATATGAAAGCGGCCAATTTCATATATCTCATACATATATGTGGCATATATGTCACGTATAAGTTAGACATATATGTGACATATATGTCTAACTTATATGGTAGACATATATGTCACATATAAGTTCTTTCCGTGTGGGATGAAAGCCATTATTCCACCCCATCTATCACCATTACTGGACATGACACCCCCACACTTCATTTCATACAAGCTTCATATATTCTGTTTGGTATGTCAATATCAGACCGGAGGGAAGTGAAACAAAGTGATCAGTGATTAACCTGACCAGTTAAAACAGTAACATATCTAGCTCTACAGTTAAAAAGCATTCAGCAACTAAAGAAACTCAATAATTTCATAATAGGCCTACTACTAAAAAGTCCCTTGCATTTTCTTTTTTGCATTCTAAATATACCACACAATCACTCACCTTGCATTCCACCGTCACGGTCGTTAGACGTTCCGGGCTCGCCGGGCCCACCATGGATGGGTGGATCTGGCACAGCAAGGTCAGGTGTGACGGGAGTAGGTGGAACCAACACACCTGGAAATTAAGCATTGGTTTGGTATTGGCCTACAATCATAAAACCAGGCAACAGACAAAGGAGACGTTTTGCCCCCATAGGGAACCATTATAACCAAATAGGAATGTGAAAAAGAAGGAAATCCATGAACTTTAAGGTATTCTGTCAGAAATGCATTGCGAGAACAGTTTGTCTGACACAAATTGTGTGTTGAATGGTCTTCTGACAGAAATGCAGGGAGTTTAAAGGTATTCTGTCAGAAGAGCATTGCTAGAACTATTTCTGGCAGAAATGCTTTGCGAGAACTTTATGTCTGACAGACATGCAGGGTGTTTAAAGGTATTCTGTCAGAAATGCTTTGCAAGAACTGTTTGACTTAAATAGTGTGTTGAATGGTATTCTGACTGAAATGCATGGCATTATTATTATTATTTTACTTTTAACCCTCTAAGGCCCACGGTTGTAATATTACAACGTTTGTATTTTATCCAAAAAAAGGTTTAAATCATTTTATTTTAGCTCCCCCTACCACCTAAACACCACCATTGGATTCTATTGTTTAGTATTACAATGCCATTGGCCACAATATTTGCATATAAATACCCCCCACAGGGGCTGACATTCACACCCGCCACACCCGCTGAAATTCCAGAGTTTTGACGAACAACATCTCACTTTTTCATGGAAGCTATACCTCACAAAAACATAAGTAAAATGCCTGTACTATTTTTTGTGGTGATCATTAGAATGTCTAGAACATGTACATATGTTATTATTGTGAAAAATATCCCCCATATGTAAATTAGAGCATGATTTATGATTTTTGATTTATGGCTATAAAATCTTACAAAAACATTTTTTTGAAAAAAACATTACATTTTCCTCTTAACTCATTCCCCGCCTCCCCCGATAGTCCCGAGAAAATCCCAATGTCGTTCCCCGCCAGGCCCGATAGTCCCGAGAATTTGCTTTTATATAATGTAATGTTTAATTACACTCTCCCCCAGCTCGTGACAAATTTTTATCCTTTTATCTTACAGAGAACCTAAAATATCACACATCAAAGTAAGTGTGTTTGAAAAAAAGACTGTAATAATGTATAAATTGCAATACAAATGCATATAAATCTCCCCATAACCCACAGTGAACTGGCACAGTGACGCATTTTGCGCACACAAGGCTGGCGGAAAAAAAAGAGAAAAAAAAGAGAAGAAAAAAAAAGTGTGAGAACAGCTGTGTGTGTGTGTGTGTGTGTGTGTGTGTGTGTGTGTCTGTGTGTGTGTGTGTGTGTGTGTGTGTGTGTGTGTGTGTGTGTGTGTGTGTGTGTGTGTGTGTGTGTGTGTGTGTGTGAACATCTCTTAGCTGGCTGGTGGTCCACGGACCACTGTCTGTTTCAGTGGTCCCCCTGTCCTGATCAGCACAGTGCTATCAGAGTCTCTGATTCAGAGATCTGTCTCTCTCTCTCTCTCTCTCTCTCTCTCTAGATACAAAATAATTATCGCCAATTCGCCATATAAATGCTTCTAAAACATACCTGAGAATGATGATGGTTGATTAGAATCCACAGGTTATAATCCATATATCCAGGCTATAATATATTGTTTTGTAATGGTCCACAAGCAGCCAAGCAGGCCATTGGCGCCAGGCGGTCCTTTGCAAAGGGGGGTCCCTGGTCGGCTTTCTAACAGGGGGTCCGCGGGCCCAACGCTTCGCTCCGCAGAGCAGTGGGAACACGATAATCAACTCTTACAAAATCAATCAATAAAACTGCCCGATTACATAAAGTTCACGACGCGATCCAGTTGAGTCAGAGACAAGTGAAGTGGTCCCTGGAAGGGGGTCCGTCCTCTCATTACCCTGCCTGGTCTCCAGCCAACACTTCTCACGGACCACCACCAAAACTCCCACGCTCCCCCACCACGCTCCTCCCAAAAAGCAAGAGATCAACTAGTGTCGTTACTAACGAGCAAAGACGCAGAGGAGCTGTTTAGCCAACACATTATCATACCGGGGACGTCAAGGAGCTACTATTAGTCAGAAGCCGGTGCAGGCAGTGCGTGCCTTCTCTGGCCGCCAGCGACAGCAATAACTGCCTTCCAGGGTCCACTCATAGACATTCATTCATTCTAAAGACGGCAGACCGCTCCGTCTCCGACGTGATTACTTCCGCATGCTCGACATGATTGACAGCAGTAAATATCTGGTAAACGTTTGTTTAAAATATAATAGATCTATATAATAGATGCGCCTGTCCATAAATCAATTATGCTGGCACGCAAATGCCTAATTTATGAAAATGTCCAGCAATAAATAGTATTTCTAATTTCCTGGTTCCTCGCACTGATTAGATCCCGCCTACTGCATCCGGATTCACACCACGTCCACATAACATAACGTTTCCGTATCCGCTCTGACCGAAAATGTTGTTATAGCAACCTTTACGTTTGTAAATGCTTTTTAAACAAAAAGCAGCTATATGTTGCAGTGGCTTTGGAACAAATAACAGTATTTATTTTTTCTCGAAACGATGTCATGTTTTTTTGTTACATTTAGGACGTAAACAATCATTTTGATTCTGAAGGCTGTGTTGTTAACTATAGAAGCACACTTCCTCTTAGACGGGGTCTGAGACGGACGTTTGGTAGGCCAATCAGAGGCAGGTAAGGGCGGGTCTTTCCCGAAAGTTTTCGTTGTGATTGGCTAATAGTCACTTGGCAGCAAGTTTTTCACACTACAGAAGGCTAAGCGTTAGGTTGTGGTCATTGTTGATGTTGTTCACTTCTCAGACGCGAGGAATTACCATGAATTACCTACTTCTCATAACTCTATGTGAATGACTGAGGTATGTAGCCTTTCTATCTATGAGTGTCTGCATGTATTAAAGTAAACACGTTTAGTTGTGAAATCTTCACCACAATAGAACAAGGTCAATGGCGTTATTGTTAACATGTTATGATTGCTACAATTTCATACTGGCACAAGGTCAACTAAAAGGAGTTCCTAGTAAGCGTTTTGGCTTATTTGCACAGGAACCACTTTATGTATCTCATATAACATTGAAAGACAGGCAGATAGAAGTGGTGCAGTGGTGATTCAATGTTTGGGGGGTCGCGAATGTCGCTATACAGGTCTATTGATATGCAAATAGTTAGTTTCTTTGTTAAACAGTTGTCGAGGTGTGAACTGGGGGGGGGGGGGGGGGGGGAGGGTGCGAGACCTTTAGTAGAACACAGTACTTTGCATAGGGCATTATTAAAGGGGCTATCATAATTATCTACCCTGTGCTGTTTTCCTCCAGGGCTTTTTAAACAAAGAGATTCTGAATATCAATTCAATTCAAAGGAGCTTTATTGGCATGAGAAAACATACGTTTACACTGCCAAAGCAAGTCAAATAAAAACAGTTGAAAATGGGGAACATCAGACAGTTCTTATATTGTTTAGTTATAGAACTGTAATGGTCCATTGGTGGCCACTGGAACATTTGCTCATGATAATATTTCATTGATGTATTCTCATCAATTAAGAAAATGGATAGAAACCTGAAAGCTACATCACTTTGCATTCTATTATGCCAAGTACTGTGTTCTGTCTGTCTTTCAATGTTATGTGAGCTACATAAAGTGGTTTCTGTGTAATTAAACCAAAAAGCTTACTAAGGTCTCCTTTTAGTTGACCTTGTACCAATGATTTGTAGTGTCATGAAACTATTTTCCCCTTGTACCCATATATGGAGATCCATGTACTGTATATGGAGATATGCTGTGAGAGCCCAAACATGCTTACTCAGTTATTCGTCCTTATGACATCTGACCATGCATGTATGGTCTTATGACCATACATGGAGATCCCTGTCTGTAGAACCAGCCACACAGATATGGGCTGTCTTGGACAGCTGTCTTGGCCATATATGGATTCTGTTAGTGTGGTATGTGGCCTCCATATATGGGCATTCCCATATGAAGTCCTGTTAGATATGGGCTTAATATTGATGACATCAGGGAACTCCATATATGGGTATAAAGGGATTCTGTTAGTGTGACATCACAGTGAAGCCAGAGCGTGATGTCAGAGCGGCAAACCCATAATGTTAAGAGTGGTTCCCCTGACAGTGACATCAGAGCATGATGTCAGAGAGCGACAAACCCATAGAACCACAGTGTCAGTCAGGCGTGACAGAGATACATACATACGAACAAGCTGTGACCGTTCACATACTAATACTAAAAGTCTGTAGGCTAATAGTCCTCTCAGGGTAATAATAACCAGGCAGACACTAGCCTTACAGTGAATAGGATAGTATAGTCAGGCATTGACACTAAGGCTTGCCCACCTGCCCCCGGCAGGTAAATGAAACTTTGGGGCAGGTGAAGTTTGCATTCAGGTTGCCCGACTGGGCAATTTCTCATTTGAGAGGGGACACGACCGTCTATAAACAACACAAGATATCTGTCTAAACACCTGAACACCTGGCCATAAAAAAAGATATAAAATGACAAAGTATGAAACCATAGCAATCATAACTACCTAGGTATTTGGATTTGGAGGTATTGAGGTATGATTACAAATTGTTATTGAGTTAAATTGAGTAGTAATTAAAATCTTACCTATCATTTTATAATGGATGATTTACTTTTTGGGCAAGTGTACATGACCTTTGGGCAAGTAGAACATGACCTGTACTTGCCCGACGGGCAAGTGCCTCTTAGACCTTAGTGTCAACCCCTGATAGTTATGTAGCTATAGTTATTATTATAAATGTTTAGATTACGGCAGAAGCTAGTGATTAAGGCTGCAGTTCTAATTGCAATTGGGAGTCCATTCTACAGTTTGGGAGATGGAGAAAAGACTGGGACAAGGGGATCGTTGTCCAGGGTGTTTTAGCAAAGGTTCTGTCAGCTTCCCTGTGTTAGCTCATCTTAGCTTTCTTATTGCTTTGAGCTTTAAATGGAAGCCTGCATAAACAAGAGTTTCACCTCACTGTTACCTGTAATTGTGTTGTGACAATAAAGTTGATTGATTGATTGATTGATTGACTGATTATCTGAGTAAGTGGGAGGGGTTGTAAGGTTGGATCACGCTTTGAAGGTATGGGGTGCCATAACTTTGGTTGCTTGGTAGGCCCGCATCAGTGTTTTGTACTCAGTGTGGGCAGCAGCTGCGAGCAAGTGGAGGGAGGGGTAGACCTGAACATTTTGGCTGGTTGAAGATCAATCATGCTGCGACATTCTAGATAATTTGCAGAGGCTTAAGTGCACATGCCGGAAGGCCAGTGAGGAGAGAGTAAATGTTGATGTGTGTTTTCTTTTCTTCTTTTTTTTGGTTGCAGGTGGTTGCAGTGAGACACCTGTTCCTCCCAACGATGTTCCTGACACCACCCTCGGAGGTCTTCTTCACTCCAGATGCAGTCACGAGAGCTCTATCTGTGTGGAGCAGAGAATATCACCTTTATGGATGATGATGATGATGATGACAGTGACTTTGAATGTCTGATGACGACAGATTCTCACCCTCCCTGCCTCAGACCCTTGACGCTGTCAAGTAGCCTTCCGCGTTCATTCCAGACGCCATAAGGCATGCTCAGCTCGTCCATTGCAGACGCTATAAGACAGTGGGCCGACCCCGCCCACCTCTTTCAGACGGGCATGCGGCAGATCTCTGAGACTGTTGCCATAGCAACATTGGCTAAGGTGGAGACAGCCAATCACAAACTTCGGCTGCCTTAACTCAGTTGCTTTTTTGATACACTCAGACTGACGACCTGCTGTGGACTATATGGGAAGATATAGGTAGATAACCAGTAGACCAGTGGAGGGCAGTAATACACCTGGCGGCGTCCACACTGCCGGAAGTCAAGAAGAAGAAGAAGAAGACGACCTGCTGTTTCCTGAATGGATTGTTGTTGAAGTGAGCAAGAAGCGTAGCACTGTCATGGATTTATGAATGCCATTCAGGTAAGATACAACAATAAAGCCATCATATAGAATGACTCAATGGGGGTTTATTGTTAGCATGTTAGGCCTGTAATCTGTATCTATCCTGCAACAACATATTAAGCTAATTTAAAGCTAAGCTAAATACAACAACACCTCCCCCAGCCAGGGACCCCTTAGCTGAGAGACATGAATTGTTGTAATTCCCCCAATAATTCCCCCCAATTCCCCCAGTAGTAACCCTGGAGGGGGTCCCCAGAGTTACTACTGGGGGTCCTCCAAATCTTTGAGTGATAGAAACTTTTTTTACTCCTTTTTTATATTAACCACTTGAACCCTAGCCTCCATATTCTGAGAATTCTAGCCCAAAATAGCAGATCTACAAGCTCACAACGCCTAAATCGGCTGTTTTTGGCAAAGAGCCTTGGTGTAGAGGGGGAAAAGAGCAGACCAAGTACAGAGTCAAAGGTGAAGTTTATTAAGTATTGACAGTTCAAGTGGTTAAATATCTGAAAACACAAATTTACATGACAATACACTGATTTTGCTGTCAAACACCCTGCGCTGACCCCTTAGCTGAGAGAGAGATGAAGCAGGGACCCCTTAGCGGAGCGACATGAAGCAGGGACCCCTTAGCTGAGAGAGAGATGAAGCCGGGACCCCTTAGCGGAGCGACACGAAGCAGGGACCCCTTAGCTGAGAGAGAGATGAAGCAGGGATCCCTTAGCGGAGCGACATGAAGCAGGGACCCCTTAGCTGAGAGAGAGAGATGAAACAGGGACCCCTTAGCAGTCCCTGCTTCATCTCTCTCAGCCACGCTGTCCCTGCTTGGGGTCCCTTAGCTGAGGGAGAGAGATGAAGCATCAGATAAGGGGGTCCCTGCTAGAGTTCTCAACGGGCCTGAAAATTAAGGCCCGGCCCTAACTGGGCCCTAACTGGGCTGGCCCAAGGCCCTACCCTACTAGTTAGCATACATTTTAGGCCCTACCCGGCCCGAAAACGTCGGGTTGGGTATGGTCAGGTCTATAACAGAGTAATAGTAATAAAATAAAATAAAAAATATATTTTATTTTTTCATTGAGCCCGAGGCCCTACCTGGCCCTACTAATTAGCATACATTTTAGGCCCTACCCTAACCCTACCCTAAATGTCGGTCGGGTTCGGGTATGGTCGGGTTCGGGCAGAATTTGAGAACTCTAATCCCTGCTGCCTTCAAGCAGGGCACTAGGAACGTGGGCACCTAGACGAGTGGGCACCTAAATTGTGATTTTCCACATTGCATATTAGCATGCTGCTTTGTTGCTGGTACTGTAAGTCAGTGGTTCTCAACCTGGGGGTCGGAACCCCCAGGGGGATCCCCAAATTATTTTGTGGAGTCCCCAGTAAACAAACCAACATAAACGTTAGGTGTATAGAGCAGGGGTCTTCAACAGGAGGTCCTCAGAGTTACTACAGGGGGTCCTCCAAATCTTTCTTCTTTTTTTATATCAACTTGTATCCTAGCGTCCTTATTCTAAGAACTTTAGCCACAAATAGCTGATCTACAAGCTCACAACGCCTCATGCTGCGAGGCGTTGTGAGCTTGTAGATCGGCTATTTTCGGCAAAGATCTTTGGTGTAGAGGGGAAAAGGAGCAGACTAAGTACAGAGTGAAAGGTCAAGTTTATTAAGTATTGACGGTTCAAGTGGTTAAATATCTGAAAACACAAATTGACAAAAATACACTGACGATTGTGCTGTCAAACAATGAAGCTATATGGAATCTATGATAAGGTAGTGGGGGTCCCTGCTTCATCTCTCTCTTAACTAAGGGGTCCTTGGCCTGAAAACATTGAAGACCCTGGTATAGAGGGTATATCTGCACATTTCTAATGTTTAGGCAGAAAGTGTGAAAACAGTTGATACATGCTCATGTTGATCGACATGTTACTAATACAGCCTTTATCTTTTGTTCTGCATTCAAGTGTCACCAACCAGAAGTGGCAGCCGAAGTATCGTCAAAGATCTCACTAATCCGACGTCTCGCCTGTGCTAGCTGGGATGCATCTGCCACTGTGCTCTGAATCTCCACGCAAGCTCTGGTCTTCTCCACCATATCTAAATAGACCCCAGTCCTGCCACCCGTACGGCGAGGCGGCACAAGATCTACTGCTCTTCAGCAGAAGGCACTACAGAAGGTGACTGCAGTGGAGGTGAGCTTCCCTCCCTCCAGGGAATATACAAGAGGCCATGGCAATGGCTGAACGGATCACAGTCGCTGAGAGGCAAGCAGTAACAGCCGCTC
This sequence comes from Nannobrachium achirus, assembly GCF_963921795.1. Classification (NCBI taxonomy): domain Eukaryota; kingdom Metazoa; phylum Chordata; class Actinopteri; order Myctophiformes; family Myctophidae; genus Nannobrachium; species Nannobrachium achirus. Next base: position 87,862,577 of record NC_137810.1, read on the forward strand.
TAACAGACTCTGGAGTTCTTCTTGGCTGCCATCAGACAAATGAACAAACATTGAACCCTATCCACCTGTTTCCACAAGACTTTACTGTAGCATTATCTGCGGGACACTTCCGTTTAACAGCAGACATACAAGCTCACGTCACGTCGCAGATGCAACCGGTGTGAGCTTGATCACACTCGGCTGCGACGCCGGAAATGCCGCTCGCCTTCTGCGCAATGCACGATGGGACGTTGGAAAGTTGTGGATATGGCCAGGCCCAGACTGTGTGGGAATTTGTCTTTGGCTTATGTTTGGCATTTTGCACAAATTTGCATTTTGCAAAATGTTCCAGTTTGAACTTGAGCTTTGCACTGTTCAGGTAGTTAAGATCTTAATATAGACCAGTGATTCTCAAATTTTGAAATTCCCCACGGGTCCATTTGGTTCCATTTGTACGCTGTCAAAGTTACAGACTCGTCACGGTCAATTTAGACCCCCATAGGCTAGAGAACCTAGGCTAGAGCAGGAGTTCCCAAACCTTTTTGTCTCCGGGCACCCTATAAATATATTTTTTAATCCAAGGCACCCCTACATTATAAGGTGGAAACCTTGTATGTCCAAAACTGTTCCTTTTGTATTTATCATCTATAAAATGTCCTAAACTAGTGAAAACAGCAGATCTACAATCACACAAGCACTTAAGATCTACAAGCACACAATGCGAGGCGTTGTGTGCTTGTAGATCGGCTGTTTTCACTAGTTTTGTGCAACAGAGGTTTCTGCCTGACAGTAATGATATTTTTGTGATTATGTTGCGACTTGCGAGGAAAACGTTGAGATAATAGCCACTTGTGTTTAAAATGATACAATTTTTTTTTCAAGTGTCCAAATAAATTCCAAATATTATCAAATTACTGTAGCTTGCGGCACCCCGCGACTGCCGTTGCAACACCCCAGGGTGCCCCGTCACCCACTTTGAAAACCCCTGGACTAGAGAGTCCCTGATAACCACTTTGAGAACCACTGATATAGAATATTTAAGCAGCTTATTTATTTATTTATTTTAACACAGATTTGAATGTGGTATTATTAACACTGTACATACAGTAGCTGCTGTTAGAGTTTTTAGCGCACAATGAATTTCACTTGCCTTTTACTTGTAGATGGTATTGCTGACAATACAGCAATGATTGAAGAGTGAGTTGTACTGTATGTTATGGATATATGTAATAAATGGATTGGTATATCCAACTCAAATACAAACCTCTGGACATTGAATTTATGCATGCGTCTGACTAAAAATGTATTAAACTATAACTGGTTTAAAATTGTAATTCTGGTATATGACAGTTGCTTCTGATCTGAAGTTATATTTCTGTTACAATGACCATTAAGTTACAATAGAAAATGCATTTCTATAATTTGTGTTTAATTAGTGTTGAAAACATTAAAATATGATTCTGCATTGGCTTATTGGGTAATCTTTATAATCGGTTTATAACAATTACACTAGAAAAGCATGTAGACAGAAGGCGTAAACAGAAGCATGACATGGTGTTCTTGCATAAAAACATGTTTTCTTTACTTTTCACTCAACGAGTCCTTATGCATTATATTATGGTCTGTAATCAGAAACATGCAACACTTAATGCATACTACATTGCTGGATTTTCATGTGCCTGGTGTTGGAGCCACAGTATTGCGACTCAGCCATAGCCTTGCATACTTGCATTTCTGCTAATAAACAGAATGAAATAGGAAGGCCGGGTTGGAGGGTTGTGGTGGCATGGTAAACCAGGAAGATAAGACCTTTTAGGGTGGGATTTCTAAGGCAGCTCCAAAAGTTCCTAGGTTATCTCTTGCAGTTTGGATAAGACACTGGGCTCTGCATGTACATTTCCTGTAATATTCATACAGAGGAGATATGTGTGTAAATGTGTACGTGTTGTTGTACATTGTCTATAATATACATGTAACAAAAAATGTACAAATAAAAATATTGTTTAAAAAAAAGAGTACAGGGCAGCTTATTTGTGTAACCTATAGGAGACTGAACAGATGAAAATATTCATTAAATGACAATGGGGCAATACTTGCTCTGTTCAGGCAACCGTTTCATATTACACAACTTGAGTTGCTTTACAACCACTAGTCAAGCAATAAGAATCACAGTATGCTATATAGTGGAACACCACAACATATGCTGGAAATATGAAATATGCTTGCACAGTCGGCTCCACAATGTACTCTTTCACAATGTTCCTTGGCAAAACTCTGCAGAATGATTTACACACATTGCAAAAGATCACCTGCCTAATCCTACTCACTATCTTTGCACAGTTCATGATAATTAATGATAGGGTTTTGTAACTCTACAGATGAAAGTAATGAATATGAACCTGGATATTCTGCATGCGATGCTAACACCCACAAAAGGAACATTCCTTGGTCAAGGACAGGTAGACATGGCAGGCTACTATAGAGCGTAGGCTGTTTGCATATTTACTCCATTAATCCTGATTTGTCATACTTTGTTAAATGACAGTGTGTAATGAATGAAGCTTAATTGGCATATAAATGATAAAATCGCAACGGTGTGAATTCTAACCCTAACCCTAACCCTAAACATAACCCTAACCCTAGCCCTAAACCTAACCCTAACCCTAACCCTAAACATAACCCTAAACCTAACCTAACCTAACACTAACCCTAACAAATGTAGGACTAATGACCTTTCAGACTTATGGGCAGTTCCCGGTACGAAGTGAGCGGTGGTATCAAACACGACACCTGCATATCTGTCTGTGATGTCAGCTATCGCCATACATCGAGTAATGTGCTCATACCGACACTAAAGCCCATTTTCGACTGCAGCTTTAGCTCCACACCACACCACACTACACCACACCACACCACACCGCACCACATAAAAATATCTACATTTTCCATTACACAAAAGTACCCCTATCGGTAAGAAACAAATTGACCCTTTTAACTGTGATTATTATACAATATACATTTGTATTACAACTATCCTAAATTATAATACACTATAATGTGTTATAACTGTGATTATAATACACAATAAAGTATTAATGTATTACTATGATAATTATAATACACTGTAATAGATTATAATAGTGGTTATAACACAATAGAATCTATTATCATGTGTTACAACTATATCCTGGTGGTCTAAATGAAAAGTCAGTGAGTGATCAGTCATTATGAAGTGTTTGGCCCTGTTTGGCCTAGCTCAGACCTACTCTAGACTGGATACTTTTTAGTACCATGTTTAGTACCACTTTCACACCACTCTACCCAGGTCCTTGTAGTGGAAAACCTGGCACAAGTGGGCGGTGTGGTGTGGAGTGGGGTCTGTGGAAAAGGGGCTAAACATACACAGAAAGCCAGACTTAGGGGCGGTAGCACTGCTCAAAAAGGATAAAAAGTCAGATAGGCTGTTACTGCTGCACTGTAATAAAGTGTAAGTCACATCTGCTAGTTTTATTGAGGTTAGGATTAGGGTTAAGGTGAGGTTTAGGTGGTCGGACCAAAGGGAGTCGACCTAATGACATGTTACCCCACGTTGGCCCCATTTCACATAAGTTCTGCTGACAATGTTTATTATACTGTAATAACTACAAAGATGCAATTCTGGGAAATTGAAGGTTGGTTCCTACTTGTAATACATTTAACCAGTGTTTGTAGAAGTGAAGATGCTGGTTTTATATGTTACTAGTCCTGTGCCCGGGGGTGTGATGAGGGACTGAATGTAGGAGTCTCAGAAGTAATGTTGGAGAACCCAGACCGCTGCCTGTTGGGCAGAATAGTTACAATCTATGTCCAGTTGTGCAATACCCGTTGTATACCCATATGTGTTCTGTGTCCAGGCCAGGCTGTGATGTCATCTCCAAATTGGTGACACTGTTTAGTATCAGTGGTCAGCATGCAGACGGACGGTCAGACAGCGGACAGACACGTCATGACAGGATTGACGGAAATCCCCATGACCCATTAGTTCATTTTGGTTTCATCATGATGACATAATAATTGAAACCCCAATAGACCCACACAACGTCAGAAGTTACCCTAGAAACAATTAATCGTACAATAACAGTCTGGTTACCCTGTGCCCACCAGCAATGGGCTAGTGGTGTTTATGCTTTAGGCCTGTTCGTGCACTTGCATACTCGGACAACTGCATGGCTCGGATATACAGTATATGGAAAGTATGTGTAATGTGGTGATATGAGATTGGATATGAACTTGGATGTTGGACATGGTTGTGTAAGACTGCCTATGATGCATATGAGCTTATATCTTTGGTGTGGTAATAATTATGCAGATTCAGAAATGGCACATTTTCTTGGGTTTTAAAGGCATTATAATAAATAAAGTACCAGACTGTTCTATATTTGCCCATGTAATCGTTCCCCATTACACAAATCATGGACTATGCTTTGTGTTCAGAAGTGACAATTCTCAACTGATAATTTCAACAACATAAAAGTCTAAAGTGAGTCAACTGTTAAATACACACAATTTCCAATTTGAAGCGAACAGATAATGTACGGCCACACTGTCACATGTACAATGCAATGCATATAGAAAGAAGACAGATGGTGTCTGAAAATGGATCTTTGCCCCTATACAGTAGTTAACTATATAAAAACTAGGCTATATGAGAAATAGTGCATTGAGTAGATCAAAAACAGCTATAGAAACAGACATGAAAGGAAACCATTTGCATTCAATTCAATTCAATTTTATTAAAGTGTCAAATCATAACAAGTTATCGCAAGACACAGGGGGGTGGAGGGGGATGTACAGTACACGCACACGAGATCTGCATGTGCGGTGCGCGTGTGGAGGATGCACACACACACACACACACACACACACACACACACACACACACACACACACACACACACACACACACACACACACACACACACACACACACACACACACACACACACGCATGTTGATTAGCATTAGATGGGATTTTGCCTCTCAGACCCAAAAGCAGATCTACATGCTCGCAACGCCTCGCAACGCGAGGCAATGTGAGCATGTAGATCGTCTATTTTAACAATAGAAACTGCGCTATACAAAATGTAATGCCTCAACTCTTAGTGCTCGTCATGCGGTTAAAATGTGATTAACTGGCAGTTAAAATTAGATTGTTTTGGGGGTCACAGCCTGAAAAGGTTGAGAACCACTGACATAGGTGATAACAGGTAAAGGTAGACTTCTTGTAATTGATGTCCATAAGGGTCCATTTGGTTTCATTTCACACTCTCAAGAGTTAAAGAAGCTCTATAAGGGTCCATTTGGTTACCAACTCTCCATCATTTAGCTGGGACCACCTGGAACTCCCTCACGGACCACTGGTTGAAAAACACTGCTCTATCCCAATCTGAACATTTCCTTAGTGAAAAAACAAAACAAAAAAACAAAACATATACATCATCACTAATGTCGAGTACAACTGCTGTTCTAAATGCTGAAACTACCTGGTACAACTGCTAGTTTAAATCCTCTTTGGGATTGAAGTAGAGACGTCATGACTGGCATCACCACTGGCGATGCCAATGACATCACCAGGAACACTGTTCTCTCATTGCCTGTTAATGATGACCTTTGCCAGAGATGCTGGTCCCTGATTCAAACAAGAGAGGACACCGTCATGCATACCCAAGAGGGTGTCAGGCACATTCGCCTAAAACGTATTCGCCTAAACGCATTTGGTCCTTTCGCCTGGCACTTTCGCCGTGGATGAGAGAGTTTTCACCCACCCTTTCTAGACGATTCACGCATTTACGCACACAGCTGCAAGAATACATTTAACAAGTGCATGTCATCTCGATCTACATGCTCACATTGCAAGGTGTTGTGAGCATGTAGATCTGCTATTTTCACAATAGAACCGTGTTATACAAAATGTAATGCCTCAACTTTTAGTGCTTGTCAGGGTGGGGGGTCCCCAGTTACCGTAAATATGCACTGCACCTGCATAGGGCATAACTGAGATAAGAGCCATGCAAATGCTTCACATTCTTCCGTATGAAAAGCATATAATTCCCATAGGTAGGCTACGTATCAATTAATTATTTGGACGCACCTGATTCCAATAGCTCTGTATTGATGTGATTACTATATAGAGCACATAGCCTTGAGTAATGGTCACCGTTTGACAGGAACACCTGTGACAGTCACTATAATATTTAAATGACAAAGGGATAATATGCAAACATGTACAGTCTGACAGCAGAATTGATTAGAGCTATGGAATCAGGTGCATCCAAACAATTAATTAATTGATATGTGCACTGCGCAAATAGGTCATGAGTCATGACGTCCCGATATACATCATAGCATTTGATTTGGAAGACTATCATAGGCCTACTGCTAGTATGCTTTATGGTGAAGAAGGTTTGTAAAAAGGATATGCAGCAAAATTGTTCTGGTGAGAGGCGTGCAGATCCTCCCGCAAGCATAAACTTTCCGTGTCTGGTTTTGGTCAGTGCGCTCTCCTCTGCTCTGTGCCAAATTCTGACTGTCTGCACCTGTCTGTCTGTCTGTACCTGTCTGTCTGTCTGTCTGTCTGCCCACAGCGTGGCAGCCCGGCCAGTGCGCTGCATAGCGTGTCATAAAAGACACACAACTTAACTTTAACATTTTAAGCAAGGCAAAATGGATGAAAAATGGACCCTTGAACATTTAGGCGAAATGGCTCTTCAACGGCGGTGAAAAGACTCTCCTCCGCGGCGAAAGTGCCAGGCAAAAGGACCAAATGTGTTGAGGCAAATACGTTTTAGGCGAATGGGCTGGTGACCCCCCCAGAGGACACACATCGCAGTACTTGTGTGCTCTCTTGCACAAATAAATATGAATGAAGGTATACAGATATGGTAGTCATGATAGTCCAAGCATGTCATTTCACCCAGCAGTCCATGGCCATTAGGAGCATACATGGCAGTATCCACATAGAACCTCACCCGTCGCTGCATACTGTTGTGCTCCGAGATGAGGTCCTATAAAGGTGCCGCAGCGATGGCCCGGACCGCCTCCACATCGAGTTGGAAAACACTCAAAACTAAATTTTATCCAAAAAGTAAAGGTAGTTCAGAGCTCCCAGACTGTGGTTTCCTATCCCAGGGTACATAAAACATGAACCACGGCATAAAACAACCGATTAAATCGTTAGTTTTGTAATGTTTTCCCATTCAACCGGAACTACTGTACTGTAGTCTCGCGTAGCCAGGGAGCATTTGCAAATCGCGTTAGGCAACAGTCTGGCCAAGCGAGACCACGCCAGGGGCTTTTCTGAATTTAATGACACTAAATAAGCGTGGTGCATGTTTTATGTATCGTGGGATGGAAAACCACAGTCTGGGAGCTGGGAACTACCTTTACTTTTTGGATACAATTTTGTTACGAGTGTTTTCCAACTCAACGTGGTGGCAGTCCGGGCCAGTGCTGGGGTACCTTTATAGGACCTCATCTCGGAGCACAACAGTATGCAGCGACGGGTGAGGTTCTATATGGGGCTAACATGGCAGCTGCCAATCATGTCTTTCCATCATAAGTTGTAACCCCCCCCAACAACCATTCCGTGGGCATATCCACTCTCAGTCCAATCTCGCATTGCCGTCCAGTGTAGAAGTGCTCTCCATAGCATTACTGATCCCAGGGGCCTGAAATCCACCCGGACACAAAGCACGAGAACCTCAAGCAGCAGTGAGTTGTCCAGGTGAGTCGAAGTCACTTCATCCCACACGTCCATGTCAATGATGTTGCAGGGCAAGCGTTCCTGTAAGTACACAAGTATTACAAAAACGCACATTATACACAGTATATGTGTATGTGTAATATATACTGTATACACACACACACACACACACACACACACACACACACACACACACACACACACACACAGAGCTGGGATCGGCCCGATCGAACCGAATCGACGTCTGAGCATTAATCATTAAAATGCGTCCGACCCGTGCCGAGGCCCGAACCTTATGTTTCCAGCGCTTTTTCGCCTCATTTCTTTTTCTTTGAGGAAGCCACTGATTTACACTCACTAGCAAACTTGTTCTAATGTGCAGCACATTCAGCGTGCCTGCATTTTACCCTTAATATGAATATTAATCGACAATGTGGCTTTTGAAAGTGTTTAAATAGGCTACGTTGATAATTAAATAATACAAATAATAACGTGCGCTAAACAGGACGTCTGACACAGTGACTGCTGCAAGTTTCTGCGCCTGGAAAATAGCAGATCTACAAGCTCACAACGCGTTGCGGATGCGAGGCGTTGTGAGCTTGTAGATCAGACAGTTTTGTCACGGAACACACCGCGATGAAGTATAAAAGCCAGGATTTACTTGAGTGATGTGATGTGTGTTGAACGGACAAGGCTGGCACAGTGCACTGCGACTGCACACAACAGCGCAGAAAAATAAACATCCAATGCAAGGGACAGGAGTGGGAACACAAGCTAGGAGCTCCATTCAGCGGCACGCCATTTCCAATCAAACTACAAAAACGTGTTTACCTCAGCATGGGACTTTGTCGTCGGGCTTGTCGGGCCCCGCGGGTTTTCGGTCGGGTATCCCAGCTCTAACATACACACACGCACGCGCACACACACACACACACACACACACACACACACACACACACACACACACACACACACACACACACACACACACACACACACACACACACACACACACACACACACACACACACACACAGCGAGAGCGAGAGCGAGAGACAGAGAGAGAGAGAGAGAGAGAGACAGACAGACACAGACAGAGAGGGTCCTATATTTCTTTTACCTGATTTGTCCTTTCCTTACAAGAGAAGACCTGGGAACCTTTCTTGACACCTTAAAAGATGAAATGAAAGATCATTAAGCCATGATGCTTTGTAATATCTGCACAATTCTATAAAATCTATAAATTATCCAAATCTCTGTCTGTGTTTATGCCAGTAGCCAATCAGGGGGGCTTTTATTCCCAAAGCTTCATCAGAGAGGGGCAAAGAGTGGTTTTCCATGATTGGTCAAACTTCATGTGACATCATAATGTCTTACAATGACAATGTTGGGTAATGTTGTAAGTACAGGACAAGCACAAGCACAGGATAAATGCCTAGCTGTGGACATGGCGAACGTAGGTCGCAGATTAGTATGTGAACGGTCACAGCTTGTCAGTATGTATGTATTAGTGTCTCTGTCACAGACAGAATGGGTTTGCCACTCTGACATCAGGCTCTCGCTTCACTGTGATGTCACACTAACAGAATCCCCTTTATGCCCATCTATGGAGTGTCATCAATATTAAGCCCATATCTAACAGGACTAGGCCACATCGGCCACATACGGCCAAGACAGATGGCCAAGACAGCCCATATCTGTGTGGCTGGTTCTACAGACAGGTATCTCCATGTATGGGCATAAAATCTGGAGTGAAGAAGACCTACGAAGGTAGTGTCAGGAACATCGTTGGGAGGAACAGGTGTCTCACTGCAACCAACTGGATGGGGGGAAAAAAGAAGAAAAGAAAACACTCATCAACATTTACGCTCTCCTCACTGGCCTTCCGGCATGTGCACTTAAGCCTCTGAAAATATCTAGAATGTCGCAGCATGATTGATCTTCAACCAGCCAAAATGTTCAGGTCTGCCCGCACAGAGTACAAAACACTGATGCGGGCCTACCAAGCAACCAAAGTTATGGCACCCCATACCTTCAAAGCGTGATCCAACCTTACAACCCCTCTCGCTTACTCAGATAATCAGTCAGTCAATCAATCAATCAATCAATCAATCAATCAATAAATATATGAACTTTATTGTCACAACACAATTACAGGTAACAGTGAGGTGAAACTCTTGTTTATGCAGGCTCTGCCACTCTGACATCATGCTCTGGCTTCACTGTGATGTCACACTAACAGAATCCCTTTATGCCCATATATGGAGTTCCCTGATGTCATCAATATTAAGCTCATATCTAACAGGACTTCATATGGGAATGCCATATATGGAGGCCACATACCACACTAACAGAATCCATATATGGCCAAGACAGCTGTCCAAGACAGCCCATATCTGTGTGGCTGGTTCTACAGACAGGGATCTCCATGTATGGTCATAAGACCATACATGCATGGTCAAATGTCATAGACATCAAAGGACGAATAACTGAGTAAGCATGTCTGGGCTCTCACAGCATATCTCCATATACAGTACATGGATCTCCATATAGTCCAGTAAAAATAAAGCTGAGGTTGGAAAAAATTGTGTTATTTAGTTTTTCAACTGATTCTGACAGGAAATTAGGTCTACTAGCCAGGATAAAAAATCTACCATAATCTGCTCACTGGAAATACCCACAGTGGCCAAATCAAGTTGGGCTCCCATCGACTTTCTATACAGGAGGAAAATACCCTGAAAAAAAATCTGCTTTAAGTAGGATGTGAGGGGTCTAACTAGGGGTTTGTCATGATGCTGAATCCATTGCAATCACTAAACCATCATTTTCTGGGGCCATTTTTAGCCCAAGGAATGTTTTTTGTGCAAAACAAATGCTTGCAATGGATTCAGCATCATGACAAACCCCTAGTTAGACCCCTCACATCCTACTTAAAGCAGATTTTTTTCTGGGTATTTTCCTCCTGTATAGAAAGTCGATGGGAGCCCAACTTGATTTGGCCACTGTGGGTATTTGCAGTGGGCAGATTATGGTAGATTTTTTATCCTGGCTAGTAGACCTAATTTCCTGTCAGAATCAGTTGAGAAACTAAATAACACATTTTTTTCCAACCTGAGTGGATTTTTTTCCTAGAATTACTAGACTAATATATGGGTACAAGGGGAAAATAGTTTCATGACACTACAAATCATTGGTACAAGGCCAACTAAAAGGAGACCTTAGTAAGCTTTTTGGTTTAATTACACAGGAACCACTTTATGTAGCTCACATAACATTGAAAGACAGACAGAACACAGTACTTGGCATATATAGAATGCAAAGTGATGTAGCTTTCAGGTTTCTATCCATTTTCTTAATTGATGAGAATACATCAATGAAATATTATCATGAGCAAATGTTCCAGTGGCCACCAATGGACCATTACAGTTCTATAACTAAACAATATAAGAACTGTCTGATGTTCCCCATTTTCAACTGTTTTTATTTGACTTGCTTTGGCAGTGTAAAAAACGTATGTTTTCTCATGCCAATAAAGCTCCTTTGAATTGAATTGATATTCAGAAGCCCTGTAGCAAACAGCACAGGGTAGATAATTATGATAGCCCCTTTAATAATGCCCTATGCAAAGTACTGTGTTCTAATAAAGGTCTCGCACCCTCCCCCCCCCCCCCCCCCCCAGTTCACACCTCGACAACTGTTTAACAAAGAAACTAACTATTTGCATATCAATAGACCTGTATAGCGACGTTCGCGACCCCCCAAACATTGAATCACCACTGCACCACTTCTATCTGCCTGTCTTTCAATGTTATATGAGATACATAAAGTGGTTCCTGTGCAAATAAGCCAAAACGCTTACTAGGAACTCCTTTTAGTTGACCATGTGCCAGTATGAAATTGTAGCAATCATAACATGTTAACAATAACGCCATTGACCTTGTTCTATTGTGGTGAAGATTTCACAACTAAACGTGTTTACTTTAATACATGCAGACACTCATAGATAGAAAGGCTACATACCTCAGTCATTCACATAGAGTTATGAGAAGTAGGTAATTCATGGTAATTCCTCGCGTCTGTGAAGTGAACAACATCAACAATGACCACAACCTAACGCTTAGCCTTCTGTAGTGTGAAAAACTTGCTGCCAAGTGACTATTAGCCAATCACAACGAAAACTTTCGGGAAAGACCCGCCCTTACCTGCCTCTGATTGGCCTACCAAATGTCCGTCTCAGACCCGTACTGCAGTAGCGTCAGTTCAGAAAAAGCTAAGGTATGGCAACATGACTGATTTTTTCCCTGTTTCTACGGTTTCTTGGGCTGGATATGGCAGCCTGGAACGGTTTTTCAAGTGCAGCTAAACTTGGCATGTTAGTAGCCTAAATGTGCCTTGTTAAAGTGTTTGTAAAATGTAGTAGTTATTTTACTGTAATTTAACAACATCCTAATACAGATAGACAAAGAGACATTCATGGATTTATATTTAAAGGTAACTTTTATTGTCCCCCCTGCTTGGACCCAGGGTATGGCAGCTGCATACCCCTGCCATACCCAATTGACGCCCCTGCCGTACTGGTCCGTCTCTGTCAATCATGCGGAAGTAATGTGACGTGACGTCACGGGTTGGAAACGTTAAATAAAGGTCTCGTTCTCAGAGAATACAAAACTATTAAATACAAAACTAGGATGGAAATGCTCACAAATATTTACAGGTTTTTGTGTGTGCTGGCGTGTGGTTTAGTGCATTTTAAACAAGCTGTTTAGCGCACGTTTTGGATTTCTACCCTCCAAAGCTGACGTCAGCACCAAGAAGTTGCTGATAAATTCGCTGAGTGCGCATGCGTGGGCGGGCAGAGACGGCGCGGTCTGCCGTCTTAGATCTCAATGAATGTCTATGAGTGGACCCTGGAAGGCAGTTATTGCTGTCGCTGGCGGCCAGAGAAGGCACCCACTGCCTGCACCGGCTTCTGACTAATAGTAGCTCCGTGACGTCCCCGGTATGATAATGTGTTGGTTTAGCAGTGCAGAGGATTTTTTTAGGGGCAGGGGGAGACATTTTTCCAACATGTCCTAGAATGTGAAAATAGCAGATCTACAAGCTCGACTTTGATTGATTGATTGAAGACTTTATTAGAAGTTTGCATAGGAAAAGGTACAGTTTCATGACGGTACAGTTCACTGGTACAAGGTCTACTAAAAGGAGATCCATGAAAAGACTAAGCTTATTTCCACTGGAAACCATTGAAGTATCTCATATAAAATTGAATGACAAGCTCTCAATGTGTCACAGTCTCAGAGCGATGTGTTGAGCTTGTAGAGCTTGTAGATCTGCTATTTTCACATTCTAGGACATGTTAGAAAAAAGACTCATGCCCCCTTTTATGTCTATTTGTGTGTGTGCACCTGTACAGAGCAAAAGACAACCAGCAGACACACAGAGACAGAGAGAAAGCGCCCCCAAGTGGGGGCTCACAGAAATACTCACAGAAATACTGCAATATAGTATGTGAGTTTTTTGGTCAGATATAGCCAATAAAAATATTTTTCTCTGCATTTTTCTAAACAGAAAATTCTAAAAATAAATCCTATTACATAATTACATTAGTACACTTATCTGATAATGCCTGAAGCCATAAAGACACATCTCAAGTGAGTTATCCACTTGAAAACAGATCATTCACAAAAAGGTCAATAACTCCAATTATTTTGAATTTCCACCTGGATTTTGAAAAAACAAGGGGTTTGAAATGGCCAAAACTCTAGATTGCTACATCGTACATACAAAAAAATATTTTTTGGAGAGACTAGAGGATGTCCTCTTTTAATCCATGCACTGTATGACATTTTCGTGCAAACAGGGAATTTAGGAAAAATGTCTAAATATGAAGAAAATGCTTAAACAAAATGGCAGGGGAGCCTACAGTGAATGTTAAAATGGCGGTCAATGTGTTAATAGGACTCCTACAACACCATCTGATTTTTTTCAATTTTTTATTTCAAGTATTTCTTAATGCGGGCCTTAGAGGGTTAAGAAGTGAAACATGTATAGACCCCTGGTGGACACCGGTCAACAAAGTAGAGTTTGAGTATATAAGTGGTTACTGGTTAGATGAAAGCCATTATTCCACCCCCATCTATCACCATTACTGGACATCACATTCCCACACTTCATTTCATACAAGCTTCATATATTCTGTTTGGTATGTCAATATCAGACCGGAGGGAAGTGAAACAAAGTGATCAGTGATTATCCTGACCAGTTAAAACAGTAACAGACAGAACAATCTAGGTCTACAGTTAAAAAGCATATCAGCAACTAAAGAAACTCAAGACTTCATAATACTAAAATCCAAGTCACCTGGAAATTAAGCATTGGTTTGGTATTGGCCTACAATCATAAAACCCAGCAACAGACAAGGTGACTTTGTGTCCCCATAGGGAACCATTGTAATCAGGGTCTGTAATGCAGGGTGTTTAAAGGTATTCTGTCAGAAATGCTTTGCAAGAACTGTTTGTCTGACTTAAATAGTGTGTTGAATGGTATTCTGACAGAAATGCATTCCAAGAGCAGTTTGGCTGACTTAGTGTGTATGTTGAATGGTAATCTGACAGAAATGTGTGTATGTTGAATGGTAATCTGACAAAAATGCATTGGTTAACACATGGCAATTTTAGTGGCTAAATATGTCTTTTTAGACACAATAAGCCGGGGTATATGCATATACGCCATTTTGTTCTACTTCCGGGTGTCTTTCGACTTCCTTCACAGGTGTTACCAATGATACTAATGAAGGGTCTGTTCCATTCTGGTCAAGCAGAGTCAGGGTGCTGATATTGTGCATGTTGGCTCACTGGAAACACTCTGCTACACCAGTGGGTCTCAAAGTGTCCTTGAGTGGGTTCCAAATGTCCCCATACAGGTGTGTAACTCTGAGAGTGTACAAATGGAATCAAATGGACCCACAAGGGTCCATTTGCATCCATTTGTTGATTCCATTTGTACAGAGTTTAAGGGGGTCCTTTAAATTAAAGAACCACTGTACAATAAATCAAACAGAGCCTTCATTAGTATCATCAGTAACACCTGTGAAGGAAGTCGAAAGACACCCGGAAGTAGAACAAAATGGCGTATGGTGTAAATAGTAATAAAGAAATTGCAGGCTTATTGTGTCTAAAAATACATTTTTAGGTACTTGTATGCATGCCCCCACCCACTGAAATCAAAATACAAAAATCGCTAAAACAATAGAAAGCAGTAAATGAAAACATTTTCTCTAATGACTATCTAAGTTGTCCTTTAACATCTGTAAAACTAACGCTGGTGAATGCTAACCTGATGAAATGCTCAACTACCAATGCTGGTGAATGTTAACCTGCTGAAATGCTAACCTGCTGACACTGGTGAATGTTAGTCTGGTGAATGTTAACCTGGTCGGACCAATGGGAGGTTGAACAATGCTCAGTGTTACAACCAAAGACATTCTATAATAAGAGATGACACTCCCTATACAGTACATCCCATTTCAACAACCAGCGCCCAGAAGTCTCTGCCATCTTGGAGTGATGACGACTTCCGGTGGTTACAAAAAATAAATACATTATAAAGTCATGCTGTAAAAAAAAGAAAGAAAAAAAATCATAGTTTATGCTTCTACAGAACTGTTCTGTGTTGAACAGCGAAAAAGTATAAATATGCATAGGCTACTTCTATAATTATTAACATTTTATTTATCATATTTGTTAATGGATAAAAGCAGAAATGTGTAACATATTCATTCAAGTTGATTTTGAATTACTTTTGACTTCACAACAATGACACAAAATAAATACAATTTTACATGTGTGACTGCATATTAGACATTGCTTATCTCTCAACAGAACAGCAGAGGGTGCTGTTTTCCCCCTTTTGGACAATGTTATAAACCAGTCTGCCAGGCAGATACTTACATTACATTACAAGAGAATCAGCAACTTGAACAAATTATAACAGGTTTATTTTATCACACATGTAAAGGAATTCTTCCCATTTTTTTACAAAAAAACTAAACAAGGAATATCAAACAGCCATGAGGTGCTGCATGAATCAAAGCCATAAGCATAACACAAAGTCTTGGGGAGTAGTTCCCATTGTGATCCTATTACATTGTGGTAATAATAAAAACTAATTATAAGCTAGCTAATTAGATAATGATAACATGATTATGTAATCATGTGGTTAACCTTACAGAAGGTTACTGATGAGAAATGTGCGATTGCACTTTTGATTTGGCTGTGATAGTCTGTGATTTTGGGTGTGCAATATATCGTCGTTGTCGGGTGAAAACCGTGTATGTCCAAAACCGTTCGTTTTGCATTATTCATTTTAAAAATGATTTAAACTAACAGCCGATCTACAAGCACACAACGCCTCGCATTGCGAGGCGTTGTGTGCTTATAGATCGGCTGTTTTTCCTTCTTTTGTGCAACAGCCTTGTACGATGAAGCAGGGCTTTACTTTGCGAAAGAACATACAAATTTGAAACTTGGATATATACAAGGTTTCTGCCTGACAACGGCGATATGGTGAATGCGGAGACAGATAAAAAGTTTCACCATGTAGACTCCACTGCAGTCACTGCACTCACCGACACTTTCCATATTCTGAATAGCCTTTTCCACAGATCAACAGCATGGATAACAGCTCCAATCTTCGTCCTTATGTTACATTCCAGGGCTGTGATCAAATTCACCAGTTCAATGGTGGGCACTTTTTTTATCACCCAAATGCAAATCGGTGTACTGTTAGGCTTTGAGGAATGCATATCGTGAATCATCAGGGACAACTGAGGTCACAATGGCACAGTTTTTACAGGGATTACATTTCCTCACTGCCTTGCTGCCAACATACCCAGCCAGGTAAACAACTACACCATCATCAGTTGTTCCTTGCTGCCAACATACCCATCCAGGTAAACAACTACACCATCATCAGCTGTTCCTTGCTGCCAACATACCCAGCCAGGTAAACAACTACACCATCATCAGCTGTTCCTTGCTGTCAACATACCCAGCCAGGTAAACAACTACACCATCATCAGCTGTTCCTAAAACTGGTGGCGTCATGTCACTCAGCAGGCCCAGGACACGTTTTGTAAAGACACCCTCAGGGGAGTTTAAGTCAAACTCCAGTGCATCACTGTTCTGGAAAAACTAAATGCTAAAATATTAGCCATAAGCGCTCCCCGTGTCATACAACATCTGACTTGTTGCAATCATCCATTTGGTTATCTTTGGCTCCTGTATTAGCAGGCAGTGTAGCAGTGACCTTCTCGGCTATAAAATCAGTACTCAATCAAGTATAGTTATTTAATACTGTAGCATAACTGTGGTCCTCCATAATCTTGGTGCCAGTGACGACCAGGGGATCAATCTGAAACTAGAAATACTGTTCCTACGAAACAGTGTGGGCTCGCTCGTGACTATATTCTGCATAACTGCCATGTGAAGTTCAACCAATACTCCAGCTAACACCACTCCCAGATGTTTTTTCCGCAACTCAAATGGACCTCATTGGCTAAGGGCCCTGCCTTTGTACTGCCATGGTGGAACTTGGTGAATAAATAATGAAGATAACATAGTTTTCCACAATTAGATAGAAGCAAGCTTAAGTTAAATCATTTCACATACCGGTATATCTCAAAGTAAATAGTGGTGCTGAAACTATCAAGCAGGTATACCTGGGGATTCTCCTGGGAGGCATAGTTATGGTCAGCCAATATCTGCTCGGCATCGAGCTGAAATGATAAGATAGTTCAGTAATTTCACATGTAACCTATTCACCAGTAAGACTCCCTAATCGGGAGATAGGCGACCGTCAGGTCGCATACACAAACTTTAGAAGGCAATGGTAGCCAATCAGGAGGGAATATGGGAAATGGGACAGATCCATGTTGATGACATGACTTTAGAGATACTTTGATAGCAGTGTCCAAAAATGTGTTTGGCAAGAATCGGCATCATGGTGGCGCTAGAAGAGGGCCATGTGAGAAATGAGGGGTGGGGGTTGTGGTTTGGCAGCCAAGGAGGGTGTGTGCAAAGTTTGGCATGGATCAGGGCAAGGTGGCAGACTGACTAACAGACTGACTGACTGACTGACTGACTGACTGACAGACAGCCGGTGGAGGTATTCATAATATCAACTTATCTCAAAGTAAATAAATTCCACATACTATTTTGCACTCAATATCAAAATATTATCAATCAACGTAACACTATGGCTAATATTGAAATAACAGGAAATAGACCTAAACTATGTCCACAAAGTCTCTAGTTCTTTTTTTTTTTTTGTCTTTTTAGGATTCAAGCAATTAACACCACATACCATCTTTCTTTCAATGATTTTACCATATTTTTCAGTCATCTTTATTGAACGTTTCAAGACATGATCCCAGAGTTCTATATTCATTTTAATTAATTCCTTAATGTATCAAATATTAATTGATTAATGAATTGTAATGTTTTATGATGTATGTTTATATGAACGAATGAATGAATTAATTAATTAATGAATAGTAATGTTTTATAATGCATATTTATATGAATGAATGAATGAATGAATGAATGAATAGTAATGTTTTCAAAGTGAATGAAAAGGGCTTTCCTCCTCCTGCCAGATGTGTTCACTGTGATGTCACGGCCCTCTGAAGAAATGCATTCTGGGGATTTCCCAACCACAGGAAGTCTGAGAGAGAGAGAGAGAGAGAGAGAGAGAGAGAGAGAGAGAGAGAGAGAGAGAGAGAGAGAGACACACGCACGCACGCACGCACGCGCACGCACACGCAAACACACACACACACACACACACACACACACACACAGACAGACAGACAGACAGACAGACAGACGGACAGACAGACACACACACACAGAGAAAGAGAGAGAGAGAAACAGAGAGTAGAAAGTGAGATTGAAAGAGGAAACAAAGGATTAGTCACGGAGTTAAGGAAGGGGGGGTCGGAAACAGAACAGATGAGAAATATGAGACGCTCACGCACACACGCACGCACGCACGCACGCACGCACACACGCACACACGCATACACACACACACACACACACACACACACACACACACACACACACACACACACACACACACACACACACACACACACACACACACACACACCACAAACCATTCTGCAGATGTCAGAAACATGTTGTCATAGTAGTAATTGTTAGAAATGAGGTTCCATGACAGCAACATCATCATCTTGCCACTTTCATGTTGCTGTCATATCAGTGCTAATATTCTTTTTTATTTATTTTTAGTTCATATGTTGGTTTTCTAATTCAGGGTAGGCCTATTCTCTACAACAGGGGTCTTCAACAGGGGTTTAAACCACCCTGACGAGCACAAAAGGTTGAGGAAATACATTTTGTATAACACGGTTCTATTGTGAAAATAGCAGATCTACATGCTCACAACATGGCGTTGTGATCATGTAGATCGGCTATTTTCACAATTTTGGCCTCTAATATTTGACAATTTGTCCAATATACGCTTAAACCTTGTGTTGGTTTGTTTACTGTTGAGTGAGAAAACAATGTTGCACATTAAGTTAATCATCTGGGATGATTAATCATCTGGGAACCCCCCAGAATAATGTGGACCCCCCCCTGGGGGTCCCGACCCACAGGTTGAGAACCACTGTGCTAAAGGACACTTCGACACTAACTCTGGGGGAGCCTGGGATCGAACATCCGTCCGCTCAACAGGCCCCTCTGCAGCGTGGCAGTGGTATTAAAATATGTTTTAATTAACTTATAATTAACATTATAATATTTTTAATTTGATCATGAGACTATCACTGAATGTCAGTCTCCTGCTTTTCTTCAGAATATGTATGACACTGATGTCCTATGACACTTTGTAGGGCACATTAGAGTCCACTAAGACAGTGGTTCCCAAACGTTCTCTTTTCAAGGACCCCCATAACTCTGAGAGTGTACGGATGGAACCATGTGCAGCCTATGGGTCCATTTGGTTCCATGTGTACAAGACAGGGGTCTTCAACAGGGCGTCCGGGACCCCTAGGGGGTCCTCAGAGTTGCTACAGGGGGTCCACCAAATCTTTGTGTGATAGAAGCTTTATTTCTCTTTTTTTTTTATATTAATCACTTTAACCCTAATAATAAAAATAAAAATAGCAGCTCTACAAGCTCACAACGCCTCGCGCTGGGAGGCGTTGTGAGCTTGTAGAGCTGCTATTTTTGGCAAAGAGCTTTGGTGTAGAGGGGGAAAAGAGCAGACTAAGTACAGAGTGAAAGGTCAAGTTTATTAAATATTGACGGTTCATGGTTAAATATCTGAAAACACATTTGGTTATCTTTGGCTCCTGTATTAGCAGGCAGTGTAGCAGTGACCTTCTCGGCTATAAAATCAGTACTCAATCAAGTATAGTTATTTAATACTGTAGCATAACTGTGGTCCTCCATAATCTTGGTGCCAGTGACGACCAGGGGATCAATCTGAAACTAGAAATACTGTTCCTACGAAACAGTGTGGGCTCGCTCGTGACTATATTCTGCATAACTGCCATGTGAAGTTCAACCAATACTCCAGCTAACACCACTCCCAGATGTTTTTTCCGCAACTCAAATGGACCTCATTGGCTAAGGGCCCTGCCTTTGTACTGCCATGGTGGAACTTGGTGAATAAATAATGAAGATAACATAGTTTTCCACAATTAGATAGAAGCAAGCTTAAGTTAAATCATTTCACATACCGGTATATCTCAAAGTAAATAGTGGTGCTGAAACTATCAAGCAGGTATACCTGGGGATTCTCCTGGGAGGCATAGTTATGGTCAGCCAATATCTGCTCGGCATCGAGCTGAAATGATAAGATAGTTCAGTAATTTCACATGTAACCTATTCACCAGTAAGACTCCCTAATCGGGAGATAGGCGACCGTCAGGTCGCATACACAAACTTTAGAAGGCAATGGTAGCCAATCAGGAGGGAATATGGGAAATGGGACAGATCCATGTTGATGACATGACTTTAGAGATACTTTGATAGCAGTGTCCAAAAATGTGTTTGGCAAGAATCGGCATCATGGTGGCGCTAGAAGAGGGCCATGTGAGAAATGAGGGGTGGGGGTTGTGGTTTGGCAGCCAAGGAGGGTGTGTGCAAAGTTTGGCATGGATCAGGGCAAGGTGGCAGACTGACTAACAGACTGACTGACTGACTGACTGACTGACTGACAGACAGCCGGTGGAGGTATTCATAATATCAACTTATCTCAAAGTAAATAAATTCCACATACTATTTTGCACTCAATATCAAAATATTATCAATCAACGTAACACTATGGCTAATATTGAAATAACAGGAAATAGACCTAAACTATGTCCACAAAGTCTCTAGTTCTTTTTTTTTTTTTGTCTTTTTAGGATTCAAGCAATTAACACCACATACCATCTTTCTTTCAATGATTTTACCATATTTTTCAGTCATCTTTATTGAACGTTTCAAGACATGATCCCAGAGTTCTATATTCATTTTAATTAATTCCTTAATGTATCAAATATTAATTGATTAATGAATTGTAATGTTTTATGATGTATGTTTATATGAACGAATGAATGAATTAATTAATTAATGAATAGTAATGTTTTATAATGCATATTTATATGAATGAATGAATGAATGAATGAATGAATAGTAATGTTTTCAAAGTGAATGAAAAGGGCTTTCCTCCTCCTGCCAGATGTGTTCACTGTGATGTCACGGCCCTCTGAAGAAATGCATTCTGGGGATTTCCCAACCACAGGAAGTCTGAGAGAGAGAGAGAGAGAGAGAGAGAGAGAGAGAGAGAGAGAGAGAGAGAGAGAGAGAGAGAGACACACGCACGCACGCACGCACGCGCACGCACACGCAAACACACACACACACACACACACACACACACACAGACAGACAGACAGACAGACAGACAGACAGACAGACAGACACACACACACAGAGAAAGAGAGAGAGAGAAACAGAGAGTAGAAAGTGAGATTGAAAGAGGAAACAAAGGATTAGTCACGGAGTTAAGGAAGGGGGGGTCGGAAACAGAACAGATGAGAAATATGAGACGCTCACGCACACACGCACGCACGCACGCACGCACGCACGCACACACGCACACACGCATACACACACACACACACACACACACACACACACACACACACACACACACACACACACACACACACACACACACACACACACACACACACACACACACACACACACACACCACAAACCATTCTGCAGATGTCAGAAACATGTTGTCATAGTAGTAATTGTTAGAAATGAGGTTCCATGACAGCAACATCATCATCTTGCCACTTTCATGTTGCTGTCATATCAGTGCTAATATTCTTTTTTATTTATTTTTAGTTCATATGTTGGTTTTCTAATTCAGGGTAGGCCTATTCTCTACAACAGGGGTCTTCAACAGGGGTTTAAACCACCCTGACGAGCACAAAAGGTTGAGGAAATACATTTTGTATAACACGGTTCTATTGTGAAAATAGCAGATCTACATGCTCACAACATGGCGTTGTGATCATGTAGATCGGCTATTTTCACAATTTTGGCCTCTAATATTTGACAATTTGTCCAATATACGCTTAAACCTTGTGTTGGTTTGTTTACTGTTGAGTGAGAAAACAATGTTGCACATTAAGTTAATCATCTGGGATGATTAATCATCTGGGAACCCCCCAGAATAATGTGGACCCCCCCCTGGGGGTCCCGACCCACAGGTTGAGAACCACTGTGCTAAAGGACACTTCGACACTAACTCTGGGGGAGCCTGGGATCGAACATCCGTCCGCTCAACAGGCCCCTCTGCAGCGTGGCAGTGGTATTAAAATATGTTTTAATTAACTTATAATTAACATTATAATATTTTTAATTTGATCATGAGACTATCACTGAATGTCAGTCTCCTGCTTTTCTTCAGAATATGTATGACACTGATGTCCTATGACACTTTGTAGGGCACATTAGAGTCCACTAAGACAGTGGTTCCCAAACGTTCTCTTTTCAAGGACCCCCATAACTCTGAGAGTGTACGGATGGAACCATGTGCAGCCTATGGGTCCATTTGGTTCCATGTGTACAAGACAGGGGTCTTCAACAGGGCGTCCGGGACCCCTAGGGGGTCCTCAGAGTTGCTACAGGGGGTCCACCAAATCTTTGTGTGATAGAAGCTTTATTTCTCTTTTTTTTTTATATTAATCACTTTAACCCTAATTCAGGAGACGATCACTTGGGTTAAGATATACTTTATTGACCAGAATGAAGCAGAAAGCAAGCATCACACAACATGGCATATTGAGCACCCTACTATAGAGACAGCATAGAATCTAAGCCTATATCTAAGCGCATAGTATTGGCAGTCTACCTTAGCTCTACTATAAGACAGCATAGAATCTATAGCCTAAGTTAGCATGGTTTGGCATGGGGTTCTGCCTCGGGCCATGGCTCGCTGAACCCACGATCCTCATGTTACCATGAGCATCGAGGGCATAATCTAATTACAGCGAGCCCTGGCCCGATACCCCCCGAGGGGGATCTAAGGCAGAACCTGAAGGTGGCGCTGGGGTGGTGGCGGGGCAGTGCTATGCAACGAGACTGAGTCCCACCATCTGACTTCCCTAAGAACTATGGGTAAGGGGGGGGGCAGGACCTAGTGACCCACCCCCCTCCGCGCGCGCGCTCCCTTGGGACCGCCCCCTGAACTCGCTTTGATCCTTACGAATCGTCGCACTATTTCAGGAGACGATCACTTGGGTTAAGATATACTTTATTGACCAGAATGAAGCAGAAAGCAAGCATCACACAACATGGCATATTGAGCACCCTACTATAGAGACAGCATAGAATCTAAGCCTATATCTAAGCGCATAGTATTGGCAGTCTACCTTAGCTCTACTATAAGACAGCATAGAATCTATAGCCTAAGTTAGCATGGTTTGGCATGGGGTTCTGCCTCGGGCCATGGCTCGCTGAACCCACGATCCTCATGTTACCATGAGCATCGAGGGCATAATCTAATTACAGCGAGCCCTGGCCCGATACCCCCCAAAACTACAAACCCCCAAAGCACGCCAAAATCTCAGAATCCCATGCCAGTGCTAGCCAATATTACTAAGCAAAATATTAAGCAATGATATTGGCAGCTTGCCAAAAACGCTATAAGTACTGCTAAAATAATTTAATAATTAAGAATGTTAGCAGCTGCAGACCGAACCCAACGGTGAGGAAAGGTGGTACTGCTGACTATAACTATATACTGCAATCTGACTGAAGCCATACTAAACACCCTAGAGAAAGCGGAAGCAGCAACATGGACGTATATATATATAGACAGCAGAACCAAAAGCAGCGATGAAACCTTTAATTCATATAACTACAGCGTCATACAGCTTCACATCCTACCTAACTAACACCCCAGCAACCACCTAGCTTTTGCATGATAGAATTTATAACTCGCAGCGATGCAAAATAAAACCCTATGGAACAACCCTGCTAATAGTGCCTGCAGCACTATTAACATCAGCAGCAGAAGCGTTAACTGAAACGCGTCCAACTCCAGCTTGGAACCATTACGCTTCGGTCAGTCCTGTGTTGTGTGTGCTTGATAGCTTGGCGTGCAGGATCTTGAGTTAGCTGAGGGCACCAGAAGTGCTGGTGGTGTGGCTGCTCCGATCCGGAGAGAATGCAGAGTGAAGAGGGGCGGGCCGCAAATCTGGCAGCTCTCTCCGGGGGTCGTGTGACGAGGACGTCGGGCAGACGGCCCGGTGTTCAGCATGGACATGAAAGGACAGAAGGGAGAGTTAGTTCTGCGACTGACACTGGTGTACCTTCCCTGCTTAAACTGCGAGCTGCAATCTTCAGAGGCCATGTGCTAGTCGCATCTTAAGCCTGGCCTTGGTGACCGCATGTGCTTGCCGCAGAAATTACAATCTTAGCTTTAGCTGACCATAACAATGAAACCACGCCTAAGGATGCTGATTTTTAGGATCACAGAGAAATTTCCGCAGCCCACGGAGCGCTCTGCTGCAGAGTCTGCTGCTGCACATATGAGAATCTCCACGAGATACCCGTCTTGACCTTTAAAGGCAAGCTATGCAAGCCTAGAGAGCGGCTAAAGCCCAACATCCAGTACAAGTAAGACGCTGCCATGTAACTATGGTTGCCTATTATTAGCAAGCTTAGAGAGCGGCTGAACGCTCACAGAATCGAACAAGCGAATGCGTTGCTATTTACCTGCTAGAGTGTGGCTCCTCAGGGCATCTAGCTGAGCCCGAGGGCGCCCGGAGCGCCGCCGCTGAAGCTGCTCCGCGCCCGGGGCACCGCTGCCGAAACTGCTCCGCTCCGCAGGGAATGCGGTGTGTAGAGAGATGGCGCGACGCCTTCACTCTGGCCCTCCTCCCTCAGTCTCGCGGCGAACCAGCATGCGTCATGGAACAGAGGGTCGTTGGGGCAGACATCGGGCGGACAGCCAGGTGTTTCAGCATGGAAATACAGGACGAAAAAGTGAGTTAGTTCTGCTGCAGAGTTTGCTGATGCACACATAAGAAACTCTACAACCCATCTCTTGACTTTTAAAGTCAAACCATACCAAAACGTGGCCCAACCGATATGCGTAAATTCCCCAGCTTAGAGCGACTGCACCCTGACAGAACTTAACAAGCAAATGCGCTGCTATTTACCTGCTAGAGTCTGGCTCCGCCGTGCTTCCAGGGCAGCCGTCGCTGGCGAGAAAACTGGCTCCCGCCGTTGGCGCTAGAACTGGCGTTCCTTTGCGGCGTGACGGCGGTGTCGGTGTGCCGCTCCCCCCGGAAGATGAGCCTGTGCCCTACGTGCCTCCGTCGTGGGCTCGCGGGCCGCCGGGAAGTCAGGAGGCTGGCGGGCCGGCTGTCCCAAGGCAGCAGCGGAAGCAGCTGTGGCCGTCGCAGCGATACCCTCCGTGGTGCCGACCGACTCCCGACTGGACTCCCAGCCGCACACAGCATTAGACGAAGCTAGAAACATAACCTTCATGACATGATTAGTGGAACCTGCAGCTAAAGCTGCCATGATAACCTGCTGTCCTAGCCGTGGGCCTGCAGCCGCGCCGGCCTGAAGCTGGAATAATAGACAGGATGAATAGCAACCAGCAAGTATTAGCTTTAGCATGAGCTGAAGGAAAACAGTACTGAAGCCAAGTGCAGCGGCTACGGAAACACCACTAGAACATACGGTGTGCTATGTGACCCAGTACTATAACCTTAGTTTGCAACAAATATTTGAGTTAAACCCCTTTAACTTCTGAAACACTGGTAGCAGCTTAACATGCAGTAGAAACACCCCGCAGCTGCCGTGCGACGCTGCAAAGACGACCTGCTGTAGCTGTCGCTATGCGTCGGCTTTAGCCCGAAGCTGAAAGATAGACCTGATGTTAGGGTTAGGAAACCTGAAAAATAAACATGATTTTAGGTTAGGAACCTGAAGTTAAAACGTAGACCTGGTGTTAGCCGCGCCCTTATAGCCGCCGCAGCGAGACGCTGTTAAGAAAGTGATTTAGCTGGACCTGTGCCGCTTTAGCCTGGAGCTGCCATACTGGAGCAGTAATGACAACATGTTAGCAGAAACACTCAACACCCTGGTAACAGCTTGACATGCAGTAGAAACAATAACTTGCTGGTTTTTATAGCATTTAGTATAGCAGTACCGCTGACAACTTAGAACTTATCAACTAAAAGCCTACGATGCGAGGAAAAGCTACAGCTGATGGATGCTGAAACTGAAAGAGAATGTTTAGCTGGATGGGAGGGAGGGAGGGTGGTCTATCGAGCATTTAGAGTAGACTACGATTCCCTGCATGCACTAGCGAGTTCAACTGGTGACGTCAGGACAGACAGGCACGACTGTGTTAGCGGAAGCAAAACAAGTTCGCACGTAAACTGTATAGCCTGCGGGTTTTCCTCCTCCCAGGAGCTCACACGGAAAACATCCTTAATAGGCTTCTCAAAGAGAGGCGAATACTGTTTTTAATAGTTCCTCCCGCGAGGGCTTCTATGCCACGATAAATGGCAGCAGCCCTACTATGGTCCAAGAAGCGACAGGAACCATTTAGTAGCTGCTAAGGTATAGCAACTAGCACCTCATAAGCAGCAGCTGTTAAGACGGCCAGACAGTGCAAAAAGAGGAAAACATACACATAACCCGAGGCGAGGCAGAAGCAATATAGGCCCCATACTAACTAGATTAAGCACGCTGCGGGCGAAGCTTGCTACTAGCACGACGCCGAGGCTTGGCATGATAGAGAACTATATTTCCCACACGCAGCGCTTAGTATTTGCTGCCGAACGTCATGCCGTAAATCACCGCTTGACGTGACTCGGCTAGCTCAGGAGCTAGGTGAACTCTGCCGTTTACAGACACCTGCAACCTACAAACTGAATCCTCCTAGCGTGATTCATTACCTGCTACGGGGCTGTGTTTTCACGCGGCTCTCGCCGCTCTATGCCTTGACATGGCTAGCACATTGATTTACCAGCTAACAGCATCCTTACCGAAATAGCCGGCTAGCAATAGCCACCAGCTAGCTCCTAGCTGACTATACATTAAAACCTGTTGTTCCGCGCTAGCCGATACGGCCCGCGCCGTTGCAAAGTACTGACATGGTTATCGACAAACCCAACGACTGAGATTACTTTAACTCATGGTAGCCCAGTAAAGGCCCACCAGGGCACAAAATAAGTTAGCATTTAGCCCGTAGCCACAGCCAACTTCTATGATACTGAGTTTACCTTTAGCAACTTTAGCAAGCCTGTATCACCTTTGAAATAGCTTTAGCAACAAACTGAAAGTACAGAAATCAGCTAGGCACCAGCAACGATAGCAAGAAATCTGAACCTTGAAACAGCAGTTTAGAATTCAGCGATTACCAGAATAACAATCTCAAACTTCCCATACAACCTGGCCAAGAACACAGCTTCTTAGTTTGGCAGCTAAGTTTACAGTTTACAGTTTACAGTTTAGGCATTTAGCAGACGCTTTTAATCCAAAGCGACTTACAATAAGCAGATACAACATCGCAATAATAAACAAGATAATAGGTCAGTACATTAACAGCAATATAACAATGTAAATGGATATCTATCTAGAGAAAAACACAATATAATCAAGTTCTAAAGAAACCTAACAAACAAATGTTAACTAGCTTCATGTATGGTCATTGAACATACATGAATTGAGCGATAGAAAAATAGCAGAAACAGACAGAAATACTCAGCCAAGTTAGGCACCCTCTCCAAGCGGTGGGCAGCAGCACAGCTACCTGCAAGCAACAAGTGTGGCACTTGTGTGTGTACTGCCGCATGGTAGCAAGCAGCAGTGCTATG
Source organism: Nannobrachium achirus (assembly GCF_963921795.1). Taxonomy (NCBI): domain Eukaryota; kingdom Metazoa; phylum Chordata; class Actinopteri; order Myctophiformes; family Myctophidae; genus Nannobrachium; species Nannobrachium achirus. The sequence continues at coordinate 87,890,734 of NC_137810.1, forward strand.
CAACGAGACTGAGTCCCACCATCTGACTTCCCTAAGAACTATGGGTAAGGGGGGGGGCAGGACCTAGTGACCCACCCCCCTCCGCGCGCGCGCTCCCTTGGGACCGCCCCCTGAACTCGCTTTGATCCTTACGAATCGTCGCACTATTAATAAAAATAAAAATAGCAGCTCTACAAGCTCACAACGCCTCGCGCTGGGAGGCGTTGTGAGCTTGTAGAGCTGCTATTTTTGGCAAAGAGCTTTGGTGTAGAGGGGGAAAAGAGCAGACTAAGTACAGAGTGAAAGGTCAAGTTTATTAAATATTGACGGTTCATGGTTAAATATCTGAAAACACAAATTGACATCAATCCAAAATACACTGATGATTGTGCTGTCAAACGATGAAACTATACAGCACAAAAAAAATTAAGGGAACAAATTGTTCCCTTAATTTATTTGAATTTATTTGAGTATAGTATACTGTTTGTACTGCTCAAAGAAAGCTCAAAGAATTAAGGGAACATTTTGTTCCCTTCATTTCTTTGAGCAGTGTATTTGGAATCTATGAACAGATGGTGGGGGTCCCTGCTTCATCTCCCCCTCAACTAAGGGGTCCTTGGCCTGAAAACGTTCAAGACCCCTGCTCTAAGAGCTATATTTTCATCCATGCCCCATCCCTAAACCTTTTTGCCTATTAATCTTTCCTATTTAAAAAAATAATTAAGAAAAAAGAACATTTAAAAATACTTCAAATAACCAATCTACATTGACACATTGTGAGCTTGTAGATCATCTATTTGAAACATTTAAAAAAAAATGTTTATTTATTTATTTCAAAATAGTTACAAAATGGCAAAAGAGTTTAAGTAAAGGCATGGACAAAAAATAGGCCCCTCACTCCACAAGCAAGCATGGTGATGGCCCCTGCCTTTGAAAGCTGAGAGTGTGGGGATGAACTCCCTTAAGCCCCTTTTCCACTACAGGGCCCAACCAGACCTAGAACCAGAACTTTCCAGAACCAAGAAATTTCAAGAACCCTTGAAGTTCTGCGACCAAGTTCTGCTTAAGTTTCCATATAATCAGACCCAAGGGTTTCCAGAAATAGCTTAGTTCTGGGTCTCAGTACAAGACCTAAAAACAACTCACGTCCCTCGATTTACATGTTAAATTCACTCTACAATCGAAAATGTATCAAATGAATGGAATTCTGTAATGTTTAGAATGAAAATGAAAAGTGGTTTTCATGTTGTTTCAACCTCGCTGGAAGTCTGTGGTTTAGACACCAGCTTTAAAAAGGCAGACTGACAGCTAGTTGGCATCTGTTGAGCGGGCATAGGTGGCATAGAGGATCTACTAATCAAGTATTCATCGAGTATAAATCGAGAATAAATCCAGCATAATTTAGTATAATTCCAGTATAAATCCAGTCTAAATGGAGGATCTCTCGGTCAGAATGACTTTAGTGTTGGTTCTGCTGTCTCTGACTTTTCCCAACTCCGCCCTAGCGTCTGATTGGCCATGCCAACAATGGAGCCGTGTCCGATTGGTTGATGTCAACGACAGGTGTATCCGACTGCTGGATCATGAGATGGTGAGAATTATTACTGAATGGACGAAAGAATGAGAGATTGAAAGGTTCCATAATTTACAGTACAGAATAAGACAGAATAAAGCCATAACAAGAAATAATGTGTTTGTAATTAGAAATAATATGTTTTCACTAGACAGAAACAAACACAGTTATACCTTAATTAGGCCTACCCCTACATCATGTTCTAATCATTTAACACAGATCTTCTCAAGGGTGCGCAACCTCTTTCATACTGCAGGCTATGTCCAGTTTGTGACAGAGCCAAATATCAATTGCTAGATATCTAGAAACGCTCTGGAAGAAATCGCCGAGCGCTATAGTCGCAGCCAGATCTTCTCGCAGTGCTTTTCACACAAAATGAGCAAAACCTCAGCGTTTTTGTCGGCGAGCGTCAAAAATGGTCGGCGACAGCGCAATCGGCTCATAAAGTCGGGCAGTGTGTTCGAGCCCTTATTCGATTTCTAATTAGAACATAATGTAGAGATAATTAAAGTATAACTGTGTTTGTTTCTGTCTAATGAAAACATATTATTTTTAATTACAAACACATTATTTCTTATTATGGCTTTATTCTGTCTTATTCTGTACTGTAAATTAGGGTGGGACTAATGAAAGCATGACCGAATGAATGAATGAATGAATGAATGAATGAATGAATGAATGAATGAATGAATGAATGAACGAACGAACGAACGAACAAACGAATGATGTTGAAATGAATTCTATTTGAGTAAAATGTTGCAATTTGACACAACTAATCCTAATCGGTCTACACACATTAATTATTAATTATGCATCTGTCTGTCTGTCTGTCTGTCTGTCTGTCTGTCTGTCTGTCTGTCTGTCTGTCTGTCTGTCTGTCTCAGTCGGCTCATTTTCCAGTCAGCTGCGTGACCAATGGGAGAACACGATTCTACCCAAAACACCTGTATGAGAACAACACGGTAAGATACACACACACACACACACACACACACACACACACACACACACACACACACACACACACACACACACACACAGGCACGCACCTATGCACGCAGTTTGAGTTCCCTCTGCCCTAAACTTATAACAGGCGTCTTCAACAGGGGGTCCTGGACCCCTAGGGGGTCCTCAGAGTTACTACAGGGGGTCCTCCGAATTGTTGTCTTTTTTTCCTCCTTTTTTTATATCAACCACTTGAACCCTATAGCGTCCATACTCTTTTTCCTCCTTTTTTTATATCAACCACTTGAACCCTATAAGCGTCCATACTCTGAGAACTTTAGCCAAAAATAGCAGATCTACATAGCTTGTAGATCGCCTATTTTTGGCAAAGAGCTTTGGTGTAGAGGGGAAAAAGAGAAGAGTGAAAGGTCAAGTTTATTATGTAATGAAGGTTCAAGTGATTAAATATCTGGAAACACAAATTGACATGAATCCAAAATACACTGATGATTGTGCTGTCAAACAATGAAAATATATGTAATCTCTGAACAGGTTATGGGGGTCCCTGCTTCATGTCTGACCTATACAATATAGTCATTTATCAGACACTCTTTATCCAGAGTGACTGCCAAGTAACCAAGTGCATTTACAAGTACTTTACAAGTGCAAGTACTGTACTTAACTAAAACCTAGGTGTTTGGACTTTACTTGATTATTTCCACATTTCTATACTTTTACTTCAACTCCACTACATATCGGATCCAAATATTGTACTTTTACTCCACTACATTTGTTTGAAAACTTTAGTAGCTTTGCAGATATACATTATAATATTATTAAACATGTAACAGAGTATTTCTACATTGCAGTATTGATACTTTTACTAATGTAAAAAATGGGAGTACTTTTTTTCACCACTGCTTAATAACTCTCCTCTCCTCTCCTCTCCTCTCCTCTCCTCTCCTCTCCTCTCCTCTCCTCTCCTCTCCTCTCCTCTCCTCTCCTCCTCTCCTCTCCTCTCCTCTCCTCTCCTCTCCTCTCCTCTCCTCAGTCTGACTCCTTGACGACCGTCGCCATGGAAACGGTGCAGGCTGTAGCAGAGCATTTCCGTGGCAACATGTCAACAGCTCCATCGTCATGGCAACGAGACAAAGTCGACTTGTTCAAAAACCTGCTTTCCCGCCAAATACGAAACCTGCAGCCATGTGTAGACGTCACACAGGTAGATGACACAATACTATTATATATAATATATTCTTTTAGCAGAGCCATCACCCTTTTCAGGGTTTACAAACAAGTTAACTAGAAATACTGTTCCTACGAAACAGTGTGGGCTCACATGGAACACCATGTATGGGCACAAAGATCTACCCAACAGGCACTCCAACATATATGGGCATAAAAATCTGCTCAACGTCACTCCAACTCCTGAGACTCTTACATTTTATATACTTTATATACTTTAGTATCTGAAGATTTGGGAGAACATTCTAGGCCGACAAAAGATTCCATGTTGGTGTTGTTGTCATTTATATCAGGTCACACTTGTTGGTGGTGATGTCACCAATAACGCTGCTCCTCATTGGCTAAAGGACTTGTCTTTGTACTGTCGGTCATTTCTTTAAGGAGAACAAACTTGACCTACCAGTAAGACTCCCTGGAGATAAGCGACCCGCAGGTCACATGTATACACAAACAGGTCCAAATGTTTTTTTTTTTTTTTAATCGGGCCTGATGGTGGCACTAAATGGCCCTGATCCATATTGGTGACAGGACTGTATACTGTGTACCGCTTTGCATGATTTTAGGGCAAAATCTGTAGGAGCAAAATGTGTTTTGCAAGAATCAGCCTCATGGTGGCGCTAGAAGAGGGCCTTGTGAGAAATGAGGGGAGTTTGTGGTTTGGCAGCCAAGGAGTGTGTGTGTGCAAAGTTTGGGATGGATATAGGGGCAACGGTGGGCGGAGATATGATAGGAGAAAAGTGTGACGTGACGTGACGTGACGTGACTGGCTGACTGACTGACTGACTGACTGACTGACTGACTGACTGACGTGACTGACTGACGTGACTGACTGACTGACTGACTGATTGACTGACAGACAGCCGGTGGAGGTTTTCATAGTAACTGCGACCTGACGGTCACAATAAAGATGTGGTATAACATACTGGTCTCGCCTTTCAGCGAGCCCACAATTAATTGTGTAATTGTTTATTATTGAGCTGTGCTCCTGGAAGGAGCCAAGCTCCAACATATTAAGTCTCTGGCACTCAAGCGATGGATTTGGTAAAACTTACATAGGCTTACAGTACATGTCCTGAATGTGTTAACAAACATTATATCAACATAATTAGAAATAACATTGCATTAACATATTAAGTTACATTACTTTTTTTGTTTCATTCACAGGCAACAGGAAGGATGAATCCAGGACTGAAGCTTTACACTGATCAGCTGAAGAGTTTCCTTATACAGCAGGTCCATATTATTATTATTAGTAGTAGTTGTAGTATCATTATTAACTCACAGAAGGTTATTATTATGTATTTAAGGAGTAGTTCACCCCAAAAATGTTTTTTTCCCCCTATTGTTTACTCACCCCATGGAGACTAGAGTTCAATAATATTTTAGTTTTTTGTCGCATTCCTCTGCCAATAATTTGATTACAGTAAATGTACCAACATTGATTCCGGATGGAGACCCAAATGCATTTGAGTCATGTACAGTACAGTACAGTACAGTACAGTACAGTACAGTACAGTACAGTACAAATATCACTAACTCTGTGTGTGTGTGTGTGTGTGTGTGTGTGTGTGTGTGTGTGTGTGTGTGTGTGTGTGTGTGTGTGTGTGTGTGTGTGTGTGTGTGTGTGTGTGCAGGGTCACAGTGTGTGTGCGTGGGAGACGGTTCGTGCGGAGGCTCGTCACGTCCTGGAGGATATGAAGAGACTTCTGAAAGACACAAAGCGAAACTGAGACAGAGAGAGATGAGCTTGTAGATCTGCTATCTTACAGAGAGAGATGAGCTTGTAGATCTGCTGTCTTTGATAATGGTTGAATATTTTTAATATAGATATATTTTAAAGCAAGCATTTTTAACTAAACTCTTTGTCTCTGGGGGGTCCCTGCAACACAATGTTTTTAGAAGGGGGGGGGGGGGCAAATACATTTAATTATGGAGGTCCTTGACATAAAAAAGTTAGAGCATCACTGCTTTTTCCACTGATATGACTATAAAAATATGTTTTTTTTATGTATTTTATTTAATGTATTCCATGACAACATGCATTTATTTATTATTTATTTATTTATTTATTTATTTATTTATTTGCTATTTATTGTTTGATTCAGTTTTTCATGAATTCTGTTTTGAAAATAAAACGATAAAAAAAGTCCATGACACTTCTTCCTAATCAAATACTTGCATGGGATTGGCTCTTATCAATATGTCTAGTCAAAGACTCAGAGCACCTGATTGGCTTGACTGATTGACTGATTGATTAGCACAAGTACAGTCAAAACACTGAGTCTAGAACAGGGGTCTTCAACAGGGGGTCCGGGACCCCTAGGGGGTCCTCAGAGTTACTACAGGGGGGTCCTCCAAATCTGTGTGTGATAGAAACAAAAACATGCAATAATCCTGGTCTCTATAATGCCTCCCCCTGGCCAGCAGGGACGCCTGATGGAGGGGAAAGGAACTGATTGGAATAACGTGTTCCTTCCACGCGCTACATCCAAACAGGGGAAATCCCCCCTGTCAGGTGAAAAGAAGCAACTTGGACTACTCATGCATAGAAGAAAGCATGAGGTCAGTCCGTTGTCTCCCCAGGCGCAGCAGAGGGAGAGCAGAGCCCTATAGTGTGTGCCAGCGGCTACGTCATTGTAGTCCTTAGCGGCCATTTCTTGGGTCAAAACACAGGCGTTTCAATTGTTTGATTGCATAGAACTAATGCTTTACTCCAATCAGAACACCTGTGTAAGGCTGTGTTTACCCAAGAAATGGCCGCTCTTAGAACTACATGTGGCACACCCTATAGGCAATTGGCACTGGGTGAAAATGGGTTGCATCGTGGGATAATTATTATTATTATTTTTTTAAAGGCCCCTTTAGAAATTTCAGCCCCTGCCCCTCTAACATTCTCTGCACGTCCCTGCCTGTAAATCTGTGGAATATTGGTTGCTCTCAGAGAAGCAAGGGGGAGGAACTGGTCCTCTTGGAGTGTCGTCCTCCTTTGACTTCACCAGTTCTACGTTTAGAAACTGTACCAGGGCTGACAGTGAATACAGAACACCCACAGGTCTTATCCTGAAGAGACAAATCGTCGATGTCGGATGGAAACATTGTTTGTACAAAACCTTCACTTTTTTGTTATTTAAAAAAAAAAAAAATTAAACCAGTGAAAATAGCCAATCCTCACAACGCCTCTTGTAGATCTGCCCTTTTCACTAGTTTTGTGCAGCCTTGTATGATGAAGTTGGGCTTTATTTTGCTAAAAGAAACGCACACATTTGAAACTTGGAGACACAAGGTTTCTGCCCGACAGTGATGACATGTAACATCTCTCCATGGGGGGGCAGTGTTGCTGCTTGGTGCGGAAACACAAACTCAACTAAGTTGCAGAAGCCATGCTCAGGTACCAACCACACTACACCACCACTACCGCCAGGGGGTGGTGTAGTGCAGTCTGGTTTATTAACCAGGCTCAGGTACCAATTGGTATTAAAAGAAACGAACAAAGTTAAGAGAGAGGAGAGGAGAGGAGAGGAGAGGAGAGGAGAGGAAATGCAGTCATTCAAGTTATTTTGGTTTGATGCCAACATTTCTGTTTCTCCACTGAATTTCTGTTTGATGCCTATGTGCCCCCCCCTCCCCTCATTTCCCCCATAATGCCTTTCACTTTCTACACATGTTAACTATAGATATTAAATGATTAAATGGTTAAAGTTGGTTATTGTGTTTGTGTAGTCCTATCTCTAGATCAGGGGTCTTCAACAGGGGGGTCCAGGACCCCTAGGGGGTCCTCAGAGTTACCACAGCGGGTCCTCCAAATCTTTGTGATAAAAACTTTTTTCCCCCTTTTTTATATGAACCACTTGAACCCTAGCGTCCACATTCTGAGAACTTTAGCCAAAAATTGCAGATCTACAAACTCACAACGCCTCGTGAGCTTGTAGATCGGCTATTTTTGGCAAAGAGCTTTGGTGCAGAGGGGGAAAAGAGCAGATTAATTACAGAGTGAAAGGTCGAGTTTATTAAGCACGGTTCAAGTGGTTAATATAAATATCAGAACACACAAAGCGAGATGAATCCAAAATACACTGATGATAATACACTGATGATTGCGCTGTCAAACAATGAAACTATATGGAATCTATGAACAGGTTGTGGGGGTCCCTGCTTCATCTCTCTCTCAACTAAGGGTCCTTGCCTGAAAACGTTGAAGACCCCTGCTCTAGATTTTAACTTCATTTTTTCATTCATTAGTGTCCTGCTTCTTCATACAACAAACACACAGACAATCTACATGTTCACAGATCTACAAGCTCACAGATACAGTATAGGCCTACAGGCTCACAGATCTACAAGCTCACAGTTTGAATATAGAGATAAGAGCCTTCTGGCTGACCCACTACTATGGAGATAAGAGCCTTCTGGCTGACCCACTACTACAGTAAAGTATTTCTTTTTTATGATGCAGGAAACAAAGGGAAAAAAAGGATATTATTTACGACCCATAGGCTAAAACATGTTCTGTGACCCAAAGATACTGTAGGTCCGATGTTTGGAAACAGTGATCTA